>NC_044390.1:91788011-92024711 GCF_006542625.1 Nomascus leucogenys | reverse complement strand
CCCGGGAGGTGAAGGTTGCAGTGAGCCAAGATCACACCATTGCACTTCAGCCTGGGTGAGAAGAGTGAAACTCAGTCTCCAAGAAAAAGAGAAGAGATTCACATTACAAAATAAAACAAGAGAGAAAGATAAGTGCCCTTAGTATCACCTCCCACCCCTACCCCTCGCCCCAGAGGACACCCACATTACCAGTTCGGGATATATTCTTCCCGTCCATTTTTACCCATGTGCACGCCTGTATGTACGCAGAGAAATATGGAATTGTTTCTTCTTTGAATATCATGAAATCATACTACGTGCATTGTTTTGCAAAACTTGCTTTTTTCACCTTCGTGACCTTTTTTCAATATGCGTGAAAATGACTGTGTGACTTCCCACTCCCCACTCCCCGTGGTAGTTACCGCAAAGACCCTGAGGGCTGGGGACAAATCGTACCCCAACCAGTGCCCAGAGTGGCAAAAATCACCATCTGCAACCGGCACTAGCCATTCACGATAGCTGGAGTTCACGTTCATCGTGGCTTGTATATTCCAATATACCATACACGTGCACGTGATTTTAAACATCCTCATCATACAGAAGATTGGAAAGTGAGCAGTTGGTTTTGTCGAGTCTGGGTCTCGCTCCCCAGAGTCAGTTAACCTGATAGGTTCTGTTTTGGGGTTGTCCGGTGGTGGCCACCATTATGATTTTAAGTAGTTTGCCTGCGTGCCGATTGTTTTCAGGAGGTGCCTGTTGACGTCTGCTCTGAGGGCTGAGCACAGCCGCGCCCCACCTCTCACCTCACCTGCTCACCGCACTTCTTTCCCAGATTCAGGCTGGAAATGTGGGTGATAGGCCCATTTTGCAGATGAAAGAACTGAGTCCCTAGCGAAGTTGCACATTCGGGGTCTGGGAGTGGGAAGCTGTGGTGGGTATTCTCTCTGTGTGTCTACACAGCCTGCCCTCTTCCCACCATGCCAGTATTGGGAATTGAGTGGCCATGTGTGCACCAGGGCAAGTTAGGTGTGCGGCACCTGAGAGGGCTTAGTAAGGGGCCTTGGCCCTACTGAGGGGTCTAGTCTGGATGCTTCCCCCCAGGTTGACTTCTGGCATTCCGATCAATGCAACATGATCAATGGAACTTCTGGGCAAATGTGGCCGCCCTTCATGACTCCTGAGTCCTCGCTGGAGTTCTACAGTCCTGAGGCCTGCCGGTAATCACTGGGACATGGGGCCTCCTGGGTTTCCTGGGTAGCTCATGGCCAAATTCTGTGGTGTTGGCTGTGCACTTGGAAAGCATTTTGACTCATCGTGGGTTTGACTCAGTAGCCCTTGGCACCAGCTTGAATTCTCTTTGGCCACACCACCAAGAGCCAAACTCCAGCTGCCAATGCCTCTACACGGCCCAAAGAGAGGCTGCTGGTGGTAGTTGCAGCCAGGTGGTGCTGGGCTGGGAGGAGGGGGCAGGACATGTCAAGGTCACAGGGGGCCATGAAATGGAGGCGAGAGGTGGGCTCCCTCTGGCATCTGGCTGGTGGGCCCCGTGACCATCTGGGTGCTGAGACATCAGCTGGCATTGCTTGGCCCCTTCAGGCTCAGCTCTGTGTGTCCCATGGTCCCAGTTGTGGGGTAAAGTAGACAGTGGGTGGCTCCTGCAGCCCTTTTCTGGAGGCCTTGGTGTGTCGCGTTCCATTCTGGTCACTCTGGAAAAGTCCTTTACTTGGGAATTCACTCATGTGGACATTGACTTATCTGCCCTCCCAGCAAACCCTGTGAAGCCCTACTGTGTGCCAGATGCCCGGTAGTGAGAGGGTGGGCCAAGTCTCCATTCCCCAGGAGGTTGTATCCTATCAGGGCAACTCAGACAAATGCAAAAACACTAGAGTATCAGAGAGTGACAGTGCTTTTGCTCTGTGTGGCCACTTTTTACTGTTTTAAGTTTTTACTTATTTAATTTTTTAGAGATGGGGATCTCGCTATGTTGCCCAGGCTAGACTTGAACTCCTAGCCTCAAGGGATCTTCCTGCTTCAGCCTCCCAAAGTGCTGGATTGCAGGTGTGAGCTACCGTACCCAGCTGACTTTAAAAGCTGAATTTTAAACTTGAAGAAAAGTTGCATGAGAAATACAAGTGGCCCCCGTCTCCCCTTCACCCACGTTCACTAGCCATGTTAAGCCCCCACCCCCTCCTCTTGCTAAGTGTCTTTTTCCTGAACCATCTGAGAGTAGGTTAGAGGCTGTATGCCCCCTTACCTCCAAATACTCAGTGGGTGTTTTTCAGAAACGAGGACATTTTCTTACATAACCATAATGCTGTTATCAAAATGAGGAAATTTGACATTGACATAATACTATTATCTAAGCTGGCACTTTCCTATAAGTCAAAATATGCAAGGCACACATGCACTTTAAAATTTTTTAGTGGCTGCATTAATACAAGTAACAAGAAATTGGTGAAATTATTTTTAATAATGTATTTTATTTGACCTCATATATCAAAAATGGACATTTCAAGTGTTATTGATGAGTTTGTTTTTTTTTTTTC
The DNA here is from genome assembly GCF_006542625.1 of Nomascus leucogenys. Lineage (NCBI taxonomy): Eukaryota > Metazoa > Chordata > Mammalia > Primates > Hylobatidae > Nomascus > Nomascus leucogenys. The sequence goes on along the minus strand of NC_044390.1, from coordinate 92,022,186 downwards.
GCTAGCAAGTATAGAAATCGAATTATTTTACACTGCATCCCAATTTGGAACTCGCCCCATGTCAAGGGCGGATGGACAGCCATGCGGCTGAAGTGGCTTGCCATGGTCAGAGTGGTAGCACAGTGCATGTTCAAGTTCAGAAGTGCTTTTGAGAAAAGCACAGGAGCATGAACTGATGGAGGGTGGATGGTGGGGTGGGGGACGGTGCTGCCACCGAGGAAGTGTTAGCTGAAACGAGATCTGACTGAAGGGTTGAAGCTGGTGGATGAAGAGCCAGAGGAGACTGTTTCTTAGGCAGAGGGAGCAGTGAATGCAAAGGGCCTGGGGCAGGAGTGAGTGTGCTTAGGAACTGCAGGGAGGCCCTGGGCACAGGGAAGGTGGGGCGGGCTGAGCAGAGCTTATGCAGGGGCTAGATAAGAACATGAATCCTAATGGTAGGTTAGACTAGAAAGGGTCACAGAAATTTCAGCAGGGGCATGATAACATTTCTGTTCTTTTTTTTTAATTTCAAAACTTCAAAAAAACAATTTTGTTTTAGAGACTGGGTCTCACCATGTTCCCCAGGCTGTCTCAAACTCCTGGGTCACAGTGATCCTCCCACCTCGGCCTCCCAAAGTGCTGGGTTACAGGTGTGGAGCCATAAATGCCTGGCCTGTTCTTTTGGTAAAACTCCATCTGGCCGTAGCTAACATGGCGTGGGTGGGGAGGCAGAGTTGAGCAGAGAGGCTGTTAGGAGGGCGCTGCAGCTACCTGGGTGAGAGATGGGGGCGGTTTGGACCGGGAGGGTGGTAGCACCCGGGAAGAAGTGGCTGGATCTGGGCAGCCCTTCGGCAGCGCTTCCTTTGGCTCTTGGCCGCCGGTCTGGGTGTCCCCTCTTCACCCTGTCTGTTCCCCTGGAGATCCATAATATTACAAATCTGTTTGAGGCATCCCCACCTATCGCTCGTGCTCCCAAAACCCTGTTTGCCAACGGATCCATCTACCTCCCAATGAAGGCTCTGCCCGTGCCTGGGTCTGAATCCAATGTCAGCACCTGCAGGTTCATCGGTCCCCGTGCTTGGGATGGCGGGAGTTCGAGTGGGGTCACTGAGGTTTATCTGCCCCCTGCTGTCTGCTTAATCTCTGGCCTCTGTACTCTTGATAATTCCATTAGGCTGAAGATAACGAGGCTGAGGAAGATAATCTGAAAAGGAAGAAATGCCAGTCTATTAGTTGTCCACAATAAAGTTACATGGATTTCATGCTTAGAACAACACACACTGGTTATCTTGCAGTTCTGTAGTTCAAAGTCTGCGTGGGTCTCACGCGCTCAGATCAAGGAGGCTGTGTTCCTTCTGGAGGCTTAGGAGAATCTGCGTCTGCCTTTTCTGGCTTCTAGAGCCCCCTGTGTTTCTTGGCTCCTGGGGCCCTTCCTCCACCTTTGAGGCCAGGAACATGGCATCCTTCTGATTACTCTGTCCTCAAATCTCTTCCTGTGCTCCCTCTTCTGCCCCCTCTCCCAGTTCTAAGGACCCTTAAGACCACATCGTGCTCTCCTAGATACCCCAGGACAATCTCCCCATCTTGTTTATTATTATTTTTTTTGAGACGACTCTTACTCTGTTACCCAGGTTGGAGTGCCGGTGGCACCATTTCAACTCACCTGCCAACCTCCACCTCCCAGGTTCAAGTGTCCTCCCACCCGCCTCCCGAGTAGCTGGGACACAGGCGTGCGCCACCACACCTGGCTAATTTTTTGTATTTTTGGTAGAGACAGGGTTTCACCATGTTGCCCAGGCTGGTCTTGAACTCCTATCTCAATGATCTGCTGCCTTGGCCTCCCAAAGTGCTGGGATTACAGGTGTGAGCCACCAGTCCAGCCTATTTTTATTTTTTGAGACAAGGTATCACTCTGTAGCCTGGAGCTGGAGTAGAGTGGTGCGATTATAGCTCACTGCAGCCTCGACCTCATGGGCTCAGGCGATCCTCCTGCCTCAGCCTCCTGATAGCTGGACCGCAGGTGTGGGCCACGATATTAGCCATGGCTAATTTTATTTTGTAAATTTTTTGTAGAGATGTTGTCTCACCATGTTGCCCAGACTTGGTCCTCAAACACCTGGCCTCAAGTGATCCACCTGCCTCTGCCTGTTAAAGCAGTGGATTACAGGTGTGAGCCACTTGTGCCCACCCATTTTCTGGACCTTCAAGGCAGCTGCTGAGCAGGCCCAGCGCCCGTTTACCCTGTGACCTGACATAGCTATGGGTTCTGGGGCTTTAGGGCATGTACGTGTCCTAAATGACATGAAATGAGGCTGGCGAGGGTCTGTGGTTACGTAACATCCTCTTGTTCCGCAGTGTGGTGGCTAGGCAGATGTGATGAATTGCTGGTGGCGTCGTGTCCCCTGACATTGTTGGTGTGTCTCAATGTGTGCCAGTCCCTGAGACACCCTCGCCTCAAGTTGCTCAATTTGGACCTCAGGCGTCAGTTTGATTCCCTGTCCTCACCTGGCTCTTCCAGTGCGTCAACAAGCCCAGATGGCTTTACCTCCAGGTTGAGTCCTCACTCCTTCCTCTCTCTTGCTCCCCACCCCAACCCCCGCCTCATTGTCCAGGCCACGGACACATCCTTCCTTGGTGATCCAGCCCTTTTCAGTAGCCCATCCCTCAATGGAGCATTGCTGCCGTACCATCCACCCCCTAGACCATCCAGTGCGGTCACTGCTGGTCTCTTCGGCTGTTTAATTGACATTGATTTAAACAAAATCAAATTAAAAGGCAGTTCCTTGGTTGCACTGGCCGGAAGTTAAATGCTCATAAGCCATGTGTGTCTAGCAGCTACTGTCTTGGATAGCACAGATAGAGAATATTTCCATCATCATAGGAAGTCTGTAGCACTCCCAACAGCAGCCGAGGGATCTTTAACAACGCAGGCCGAGTGTGGTGGTTCACGCCTGTAATCACAACCCCGTAGGGGGCCGAGGTGGGAGGATCACTTCAGGCCAAGAGTTCGAGACCAGCCTGGCAATATAGCAAGACCTCTCTCTAGCAAAAAAAAAAAAAAAAAAAAAAAAAAATTAGCTAGGCATGGTGGTGCATGCCTGCAGTCCTAGCTACGTGGAAGGCTGGGGTGGAAGGACGGCCTAAGCCCAGAGGTCAAGGCTGCAGTGAGCTGTGATCACCCCACTGCATTCCAGCCTGGGCAACAGAGGAAGACCCATCTCGAAAAAAATGCAGATTGCCACCATACTCTTAAAATGTCTGGCAGCTCTGTCTGCATTCATAGTGAAGTCCAAACTCCCACCATGGACCTGGGCCCTGCAGGATCCAGCCCCTACCAGCCTCTCTGAAGGATCCAGCCCCACCAGCCTCTCTGACTCCATTTCTCCCTACACATCCCCTGTTCATTATTCTCCAGCCCTGATGCCTTCGCCCTCTTTCTAAAATATACCGAGGTCAGTGCTGCCTCAGGGCCTTTGCATGGGCTGCTTCCCCTGCTTGGAGAGCTCTTTGTCTGGACTTCTGAGTGGATCATCCCTCACCTTCTTTGGTCTGCATGCAAATGCCACCTCCTCCGGGAGGCCTCCTCTGAGTTCCTGTTCTAAAGTTGCCCCGTCTCCCAACTGCTGCTCCCTGTGGCTTCCTCTTCTTGTCTTCTTGGTGCTCATTGCTCCCTGAACTCATGCACTGTGGATTTTATTCATTGCCCCTTCCATTCACTGTCATCCCTGCAGGCAGGACCCCAAGCTCCTCTTCTTGGTTTTATTCTTAGCTTCTAGAACTGTGCCCCGAATGTAATGGGTACTTATACAGTATTTGAATATAGGGATGGTGAGTGCGTTCTGTACTTAGGAAATCGAGGCCCAATGCTGGATGCGACCAAGGTCACAGGGTTGGTAGGACCGGAAGCGGCCCTCTATTTGACTGTGTCTTGCCTTCTGGGAGCCTTTTGGTTGAAGCCCCGTCCTCCAGCTGGAGATGGCGACTCTAAAGGACTGGTCTGCAACAGGGTCAGGAGGAGGGACTGTCAATAGATTGGATGCTTTCCCTCATTTCAGGCAGAATGGAGCAACCTATGAGCGAATGGTTTGGAGCTGGGGCCTGGGATGCCCGCTGCTGTCTCCTGGTCCTGTCTGGCCCCCCTGGGCATTGGCCTCTGCTTGCTTCCTTCTTTGCTGGTATCGGCGGGGATTCTGCTCGTAAGGTTGAGGATGTTACACACCCAATAGGTGTGCTACAGCAACTGTCGCAAGTGGCAGATGCTGGACTCCACTTGATTTAGGCCAAAAGGGCACTTCTTGGTTTGCGTAATGAAAAATTCCAGGGCAGATCTCTGCATTAGGCACAAATCCAGAACTTAGATGTTGTCTGGAAGCTGCCTCTGCCAAGTCCCAGCTCAGTTTTCTGCTGGACTGGCTTGCTGCCAAGCAGGCTCTCCCTCCTGGCTGCCTGTGGAGGCTCCAGGCTCACCTCCGCCCAGCTGCGAGTCCTGCAGGAAGGGGGCCACCTGTGTTTCCTTCACTCCAGCAGAAGTTCCAGGGTTTGCTCTAATTGGTCTGCCTGGCTCCCATGCCCAGCTGTAAACCAATCACGGTAGCCGAGGTGGACTGTGCTGATTGGCCAGGCTTGTGTCACATGGTCAGCTGGCTCCTGGGTGGGCCGGCCCCACTCCAAGCACAAGGCTTAAGTAGGGGTGTAGGTACCAGGAGGAGGGGGGAAACGACATGCCCATCCCCTCCAAGGGTGTGGGATGAGGTGTGCCCTGCCTTCTCTTAGCACATCTGCCGAAATAATTTCAAAAGCGCAAGGGAATTTTAAAATACTTATTTAAATAAAGTTTTTTCTTTTCTTTATTTATATTTTTGAGACAGGGTTTCTCTGTTGCCCAGGCTCAAGTGCAGTGGTGCAATCACAGCTCACAGCAGCCTTGACCTCCTGGGCACCAATGATTCTCCCACCTCAGCCTCCCAGGTAGCTGGGAGCACAGGTACACACCACCATACCCGGCTAATTTATCTTATTTAATTTTTTTTTTTTTTTTTTTTTTTTTTGTGGAGATGCGGTTGTGCCGTCTTGCCTGGGCTTAGTTTTTGCTTCTAAATAAAATATACATAGATACAAAGAAGTTCCCAGATGACTCATGCAGTTTTTGGGGTTTTTTGCTTTGTTTTTGAGACAGGGTATCACTGTCGCCCAGGCTGGAGTACAGTGGTGCCATCATAGCTCACAGCAGTCTGACCTCCATCACTCAACTGATCCTCTCACCCCAGCCTCCTGAGTAGCTGGGACTGCAAGCGGTTGCTACCATGCCCAGCTAATTTTTAAATTTTCTTTAGAGGCGGGGTCTCACCATATTGCCCAGGCTAGTCTTGAAGTCCTGGGCTCAAGCGATCCTCCCGCCCAAAGCGCTGGGATTACAGGCATGAACCGCTGCGCCTGGCTGACACGTGCAGTTTGAAACTTCACAAAGTCAACGCACCCGGTGGCCAGCACCCTGACTGAGAAACGGACACAATAGGCCCTGGATGCCACTCGCGCTCCTCCCACCGCCCTGGCGTCCAGCCCCAGAGCTCAGCTGGTTTGCGTCTTCACGTGAATGGACCCATAAAGCTAGACTCCTTTTCCGGCCCGTGCACCCCTTAGCACCCTGGTGCGATTCGTCCGTGACGTTGTGGGTGGTCGCAGCTCCTCCTCTCCATTGCTGTGTGGTGTTCCATCATGGGCGCCACCTCCATCTTCTCCTTCCATTGCTCCTGGGCATCCAAGTTCCTATTTTTTGACCATGACCGTGGTGCACACGTGTCGTTTGGTGCACCTGTGTCTGTGTTTCTGTGGCATGTTATCTAAAGAGTAAAGGTACCATGCCTTTGCCTTTCTGGGCCTTGAAATCTGTTGGACTCAGACAACTCCCTCTCAAACCTCCCTGTGGCGAGAGGGCATCGGACTTGCCTCACAGAGCCAACTAATTATCATCCGTGGCAATCCTGGGCAATTATGTCTGGCTAGATATGCCATAAAGCTATAAATTAATTATCGCTTACAGCTGGGAAGATCTCTCTCGGCGTGTTTGGTAATAAAATTGGAAGAAACACATGCGTGGGATCGTGCAGGCTCGGCCTCTGAAGCAAGGGCGGGGGCTGGCAAGTTGTTCCATCCCACCTTGGTCTCCATCTGGGGCTGTGGGTAGGCCAGGGCTTGTTTGAGATTCCTCCAGAGTCTGGCTCCGTGGCTGCCGCCTCCACGGAGGAGGCATGAGAGGCAGCGTTTTCCAAATTGTGGAGGACACTGTCCCTGCGGGTGCTTGGGATGACTCCAGAAGGTCCAAGGAGGTGAGAGTGAGCTTCTGGGTCCATCCTCTTTTCCTCCTTGCCATCACGTGCAGGAGAAGGTCTCTGTTGGTGTTGAGAGGACTTGAAGAGCGTTCCACACTCATCAGCCTTTTTTGTTTTTTTTTTCTTTCAATAGAAAAACAGCAGGGCTCCCAGTTAAAGCCGCGTGCAGTAACAGGTTCTAGTTAGAACTTACAGCATTATTATTTTCCGCGGTATTTTTAAAATATGTCCTTTTTTTTTTTTTTTGAGGCAGAGTTTCACTCTTGTTGCCCAGGCTGGAGTGCAATGGCACAATCTCGGCTCACCACAACCTCTGCCTCCTGGGTTCAAGCGATTCTCCTGCCTCAGCCCCCCGAGTAGCTGGGATTACAGGTGTGCACCACCAGGCCTGGCTAATTTTGTATTTTTAGTAGAGACGGGGTTTCTCCATATTGGTCAGGCTGGTCGCGAACTCCCAACCTCAATTGGTCCACCCGCCTCGGCTTCCTAAAGTGCTGGGATTACAGGCGTGAGCCACCGCGCCCGGCCTTTTTTTTTTTTTTTGAGACAGTCTTGCTCTGTTGCCGAGGCTGGAGTGCATTGGTGTAGTCTTGGCTTACTGCAAACCTTCGGAAACTATCGTCCAGGCTGGAGTGCAGTGATGCGATCTCAGCTCCCTGCAGCCTCCGCAACCTCTGCCTCCCAGGTTCAAGCAATTCTCCTGCCTCAGCCTCCCGAGTAGCTGGGATTACAGGCGCATACCATGCTCAGCTAATTTTTGTATTTTTAGTAGAAACGGGGTCTCACCATGTCCTGGCTGGTCTTGAACTTCTGACCTCAGGTGATCCACCTGCCTCGGCCTCCCAAAGTGCTGGGATTATAGGTGTGAGCCACAGTGCCCGGCCCAAATATGTACTTTCTAATTGCAGCAAGTGTTCGCACAGCTGTAAAGCTTCCCTTTAAAATACAGAGACTTAAGGAAGGCACTGGCAGCTGGTTGAGAGCAGCACATTATATAACAGTGCGGGGGGCATTCAGATGTGATGAAATTGAAACGGTGTTGGCATGAATGATGCTTGAGAAACCTTAAGGGCAGGGATGCACAAGGACTAAGAAAGAGGAAGTCCGACATCGATAATCCCAGCTTTTATTTCAAACCAGTGCCTGGCTTTGCTAAGAAAAGCAGAGATACTTTAGAAGTGTGAGGTTGTGAGATGCATGTGAGCATGATTGCCGGTCACCTGGCCAGCAGTGAGGGATGGCTGATACTTTGTGGGAAGGAGACTGTGTGAGTTTGATGAGGGTTTTTTTTTTTTTTTTTTTTTTTTTTTTTGAGACGGAGTTTTGCTCTTTCGTCCAGGCTGGAGTGCAGTGGCGTGATTTCAGCTCACCGCATCCTCTGCCTTATGGTTTCAAGCGATTCTCCTGCCTCAGCCTCCTGAATAGCTGGGACTACAGGTGCCCGCCACCGCGCCCGTCTAATTTTTGTATTTTTAGTAGAGACGGGGTTTCACCATGTTGGCCAGGCTGCTCTCAAATTCCTGACCTCAAGATCTGCCCGCCTTAGCCTCCCAAAGTGTTGAGATTACAGATGTGAGCCACTGCGCCTGGCCTTTTTTTTTGGAACGAAGTTTCGCTCTCATTGCCCAGGCTGGTACACAATGGCACAATCTCAATTCACTGCAACCTCTGCCTCCTGGGTTCAAGTGATTCTCCTGCCTCAGCCTCCTGAGTAGCTGGGATTACAGGCGCCCACCACCACCCCCAGCTAATTTTTGTATATTTAGTAGAGACGGGGTTTCACCATGTTGACCAGGCTGGTCTTGAACTTCTGACCTCAGGTGATCCACCTGCCTCGGCCTCCCAAAGTGCTGGGATTATAGGTGTGAGCCACCGCACCTGGCCTCTGATTCGGTTTTTTTTTTGTTTTTTTTTCCTTTCTTATTGAGGCAAAATTCTTGTAACATAAAATTAACCATTTTAAAGTGAACGATTCGGTGGCATTTAGCAGGGTCACAAGGTTGTGCAGCCATCACCTGTATCTCGTTCCAGAACATTTCTGTCACCCCAAAATGAGACCCAGACTCATCAGAAGTCACTCCCCGCCCCCTCCCCCAGCCCCTGGTCACCACCCGTCAGCTCTGTCTGTGGATTAGCGCCATCAGGATCCTCGTGAGCTTTTTTTAAAAAAATTGTTTTTCTTTTGAGACAGGATCTTGCTCTGTTGCCCAGGCTGGAGTGCAGTGGCACGGTCACGGCTCACTGCAGCCTCAACCTGTGAGCTCAGGCAATTTTCCTGCCTCAGCCTCCTGAGTAGCTGGGACTACATGCACGTGCCACCATGCCCGCTAATTTTTATAGAGATGGGGTCTTACCATATTGTCCAGGCTGGTCTCCAATTCCTGGGTGCAAGTCATCTGCCTGCTGAGGCCTCCCAAAGTGTTGGGATTACAGGCGTAAGCCATGGCACCTGGCCCTCGTGAGCTTTCGAGAGAGGCCCTCTCGCTGTTCCTTGTTAACTTGTCCTTCAGGCCTGGTGTCCATTGTCCCGAGGGTGAGCTGGTGTTTGCCTGGTTTGGTTGGTCAGTGGCGAGGTTGAGCTCACGTTTGTAGCAGGTGTGTCTACAGGGACACACTCCTGTGGACGCAGGGAGATCTGGCCACAGGTGCGTACACCTGAGCTCCGATCATTGCTGCGTGGACTGCAGGGGACAGTGTGGGCTGCTTGGCTTGTGCTCAAGACTCCCCTCCCCACACCCAAGTTCAAATCTGGTGTCCCTTTTCCATTCCTGCCTCTCTAGCACCCTTGTGCACCATGCATTCCCCCTCCCCGCGCTTGCTTCTGCCTTCCCTTCCACCTGGAATGCGCTTCCCAGGCGTCCTTCACCTGGCTCCTGTGAAGAGGCTTCTTCCTTCCTTTGGTCTCTCCTGTCAGAATCAGTGGCTCCTGCCTCACCCCTTCTCTGGCGCAGAGCTTGTCCCTCATCGTAGGGCCTGGGGCTTTTTACAGAATGGAGGAAGGGATCCTGTCTGGTTATCTTGTCATTGCCACAGGGGTGCTCTGCAGACCGCAGCTCTGTGCAGACCTCTGGCCTGGCAGGACCTACCAATACACTGTCCTTGTCTGATGTCCCCTCCCTGCCCCTCTTCTAGGTGCCCCCTTGTTTCTCTCCCATCCTCACTTCCTCAACGCCGACCCGGTTCTGGCAGAAGCGGTGACTGGCCTGCACCCTAACCAGGAGGCACACTCCTTGTTCCTGGACATCCACCCGGTGAGCCCCTGCCATCCTCTGTGGGGGGTGGGCGATTCCTGGTTGGAGCACACCTGGCTGCCTCCTCTCTCCCCAAGCACAGAGCTGCTGTGGGCTGGGGGTGGTGGGAAGCCTGGCTTCTAGAATCTCGAGCCACCAAAATTCCTTACTTCACCCCGACTCCATAGTTCAAGGTAGTTCGAGGGTTTTATAATCCCTGTACTGGGTTCTATAAATGGCCCTAAGACAGTAAATTAATTAGAACTTATCAGCTGGGATGTCTCCTACATGTGAGCTGGAGGCAGCCCTCTGGATGTGTCAAGATACCATAAAGATCTTCAGGTACCAAGAAGAGCCTGGAATATCTTGCAGATAAATCACACAGGGAATTTGTCCTGTGTGAAGTTCTGTCTACAAGCAGGGAGCTGGACATGTGGCCCTCCCAAGGACATGCCTTCAGCCTGTGGCCTCTTCTCTCGGCACCTCTGTTCTCTGTAAAATATGCCCAGTTGGACTTGGTGGCTGCTACCATTGATTCAGAAATCTGTGGTTTTCTGTTTCCTGGGTGGGCACTTGTGGTCTCTCCCATGGGAGAAAACCTTTAACAAAATTATTATTGTTATTATGATTTGTGAGACAGGGTCTCATTCTGTTGCCCAGGCTGGGGTGCAGAGGCATGATCATGGCTCACTGCAGCCTCGACCTCCCTGGGTTCAGGTGATCCTCCCACCTCAGCCTCCCTAGTAGCCGGGACTACAGACATGTGCCACCATGCCCGGCTGATTTTTATATTTTTTGTAGAGACGCGGTTTCGCCGTGTTGCCCATGGTCTCGAACTCTTGGGCTCAGGTGATCCTCCTGTCTTGGCCTCCCACAGTACTGGATTACAGGCATGAACCACTGTGCCCAGCCAAAATTAATTTTCTAAATTGAAAAAGAAAAGCTGTCTATTTTTGAGGTGTACAACATGATGTTATGATGTATGTATATACCTTGTGGAATGCCTAAATCAAGCCAATTAACATATGCATTACCTCACATACTGATGATGAATTGGTGGTGTGAACATTTAAAATCTACCGTCAGCAACTTTCAAGCATACAATACATTGCTATTCACTATATAGTCACTGTGTTGTATTGTAGAGTACAATGCAGTGACTATTGCTCTATTTCCCAGTAGATTTCCTAAACTTACTCCTCCTGTCTAACTGAAATTTTGTATCCTTTGACAGACTTCCCTCTCCCTGCCCCTGGTAGCCAGTGTTCCACCCTCTGCTTCCATGAATTCAACTTTTTTTTTTTTTTTTTTTGAGACAGAGTCTTGCTCTGTCGCCCAGGCTGGAGTGCAGTGGCGCAATCTTGGCTCACTGCAAGCTCCGCCTCCCGGGTTCACGCGATTCTCCTGCCTCAGCCTCTCCGAGTAGCTGGGACTACAGGCGCCTGCCACCACGCCCGGCTAATTTTTTTGTATTTTTAGTAGAGACGGGGTTTCACAGTGGTCCCGATCTCCTGACCTCGTGATCCGCCCGCCTCGGCCTCCCAAAGTGCTGGGATTACAAGCGTGAGCCACCGCGCCCGGCCTTTTTTTTTTTTTTTTTTTTGAGATGGAGTTTCACTCTGGTTACCCAGGTTGGAGTGCAGTGGCAGGATCTCGGCTCACTGCAACCTCCGCCTCCCAGGTTCAAGCAATTCTCCCTGCCTCAGCCTCTCAAGTAGCTGGGATTACAGGCACACACCAACACACCCGGCTAATTTTTGTATTTTTAGTAGACACAGGGTTTTACCACGTTGGCCACGCTGGTCTCGAACTCGTGATCTCAGGTGATCCACCCGCCTCGGACTCCCAAGTTGCTGGGATTATAGGTGTGAGCCACTGTGCCTGGCCTGAATTCAACTTTTTTAGTTTCCACATACAAGTGAGGTCATGCAGTATTTGCCTTCCTGTGCCTGGCCTATTTTACTTAGCGTAGTGTCCCCAGGTTCATCGTGTTGTCACAAATAACAGGATTTCCCTGTTTTTATTTTTATTTATTTACTTTTCGAGACAGAGTCTTGCTGTGTCACCCAGGCTGGAGTGCAGTGGCATGATCGTGGCTCCCTGCAACTTCCGCCTCCCGGGTTCAAGCGATTCTCCTGCCTCAGCCTCCAGACTAGCTGGGATTAAAGGCACACACCACCACGCCTGGCTAATTTTTGTATTTTTAGTAGAGACGGGATTTCAGCATCTTGGCCAAGCTGGTCTGGAACTCCTGGCCTCAAGTGATCCACCCACCTCGGCCTCCCAGAGTGCTGGGATTCCAGGCGTGAGCCGCTGCGCCCAGCTGGATTTCCCTCTTTTTAAACGCTGAACAGTATCCCACCGTGTGTGCACCTGTGTGCACCAGGTTTGTGGTGCCCATTCATTCACTGATGGACACTTCGCTTGATTCCGTATCTTGGCCGCAGCACACATGGGAGTGCCCCTGTCTCTTTGACAGACTGATTTCATTTCCTCTGGGCAGATGCCCGGCAGTGGGATCACTGATCCGATGGTAGTTCTGGTTTTCGTTGTCTGAGGAAGCTCCATACGTTTGCCACAATGCTGCGTGCCTCAGGCCCTTCCCGAAGCTCCACGGCGGATGCTGTTCTGCACCATTTTTCTTTGTCCTCCCAAGCCTCCTTAGCCACTGACTAGACCCTCTCGGCCCCAGCCCCAGCCCTGGTCTCTGCCTTCTCTCTTTTAATTAATTCCTCCTCCGGCCTCTCTTGCTCTGCTGGCTTCCGGAGAATTCCACCATGAACACAGTCTCCTGTGTGCTCTCAGTGGTCACTTTCCTTTCAGGGCACGGATTTTCTTTTTTCCCCCTCACATCAAGAAAGAAGGGGTTAAGTTTGGGAGCCCAGAGAGAGCAAACAGCTGTTCTGCCACAGCCGCTTTAGCTGCTGCGTGCAATTCTACCTCCAGACCAGCTTGAGGCTGACAGGGAGAGGAAGTGGCCTTTATTTCTTTGTTTTTTTGAGCTGGGCACGTTGGGGAGGGGGATCATGAGATCAGCTTGCTGCCTGTTGGCCATTAGCCTTGAAAACCGAGCGCGTGTTGGAAGCTGCTTCCGTGTGGCCACTTTTCTGCTCCTGAAACTGGGGGAGGGCATGCGGACGGGGGACTCAACAGGACGCCGCTTATGGTGGTATCACAGCTAAGACTTATTACAATGACAGAATTCAAAGCAAAATTAGCAAAGGGAAAAAGCACCTTGGGTGAAGTCAGGGGAGGCCAGGCTGGAGCTTCCAGAGTCCTCTTCCAGGGGAGTCCTACAGGATGCACTTAATGTCTTAAGCAATGAGTTGTGACAACATGTAGGAGATGTTGTCTAGCAGGGAAGCTCATTAGAAATTCAGTGCCCACAGTGTTTTGCTAGGGGCCGGTTACGTGGGCACCTCTGCCTGGCAGGTCCCAAAATTCTAGACTCTGGGAAGGAAGGCAGGTGCTGAACACGAACCATATTGTTTGTACAAATAATTTCGGCCCAGTGTGAACTACTCTCATCAGTTAGAGGATGGTGGGGACCCTCCTGAAATCTGGGTTCCCAGATGCCAGCAGAATTCCTAAGGAGAGCAGCTTTGGGCCTGCGGTGTGAACTCTGTTCTACTCACGGGTAATCTCATGCCCATCCCACCAGGCTCTCGAGGGCAAGCACTCCCCAGTCGTGGGCGTAAGTGAGGCCTTTGATGAGCTCTTCTTTGCCACAGGGGCCTGGAAGGGCGTCAGCATGCTGGGCCATAATGAAGAAAACATCCTTTCCCTACAGTGTACGTGATAATAACCCAGGCATTTATGGCTCCGAGTGTGGCTATCCTGCAAACCTTACTTTTGCTCTTGCAAAAATTCTGTCAGGTGGGGAGAGTTCTCCCTGTTTTACAGATGAGGAAGCGACTCTCAGTTAAGAAGCACCAACTGCAGTTCTCTGACCTCAAGTCTAGTTTTATTTCCACTATCATTTCCTGACTTCATTCTGGAACCACCTTCCTGTTGTTTTTCATGACACATGTGTGTCACTTCTGTTATTTACTTAAAAAAAAAAAAAAGTATCATTAAAAAAAAGAGTTGGGTGTAGTGGCTCATGGCTGTAATTCCAGTGCTTTGGGAGGCTGAGGCAGGAAGATCACTTGAGGCTAGGAGTTTGACGCCAGCCTGGGCAACATAGTGAAACTCTGTCTCTACAAAAATAGTAATGATAAATAGGCTGGGTGTGGTGGCTCACGCCTGTAATCCCACTTTGGGAGGCCAAGGTGGGCAGATCGCTTGCTGCCAGGAGTTTGAGACCAGTCTGGTCAACATGGTGAAACCCTGTCTTTACTAAAAATACAAAAATTAGCCAAGTGTGGTGGTGCACAGCTGTAGTCCCAGCTACTGGGGAGGCTGAGGCAGGACAATCGCTTGAACTCAGGAGGCAGAGGTTGCCTGCACTCCAGCCTAGATGACTGAGGGAGACTCTGTCTCAAAAAGAAATAAAAATAAATTTCTGCACAAGGGAAGCTTTTTCTTACTACCTCAAATAGGAAATTACAAAATTCTCCAAAAAAAGAAGACAACCATAAAAATGAACAGGGAAAAAAATATTAGGCTCTATGTAAAATATTGTTGTCTGTCAGCAGGGGTGAACCTGGGGCCATCTCTCAGCACCATTGTTAGAAGTGGAGATTTTGTGTAGTTGTATTAGAGGAGTATTAAAGACCATGCAAACATCTGGCTGAGACCTACTCTTCAAAATGATCAGGAGGAGTTGGGAGTGAATTGAGAAGGGACTTTTGTCTGTTTTATTGAATGTGGAGGTTGAGAGGGAGCATGGACAAATTGCCATTCTGCACTTTGGGAAACGCTGTCTTAGGAGTACAGGTGAAAGTGATTAGGTGTTTTCCACCCTGAGACAGGCTTGCTTTATAGAAGGAACCTCTTTGAGGCTGTGGACATAACTGTGTGGCAAGCACTTGTTTCCCTATAAGGGGTTAGAACCGGGAGAGGAGATCCCAGTGCACCTGCCCAGCATTTCTAGAACTGTGGACCCCCCCAGCCTGTGGCTTGTTTTAGGTAAGATACAAGCAAGCTCCACTGGGCAGTTAGCTGGGATGCCCACCCTCTTGACTGGGACGAGGGAGAGGAGGGTTGATGGTGTCCCTGGAGCTTGGGGGTGGCCAGTCTTCTCACTGTGTTTGTTGCCGCAGGTCACGGGAATCCCCATGAACTGCTCTGTGAAACTGCAGCTGAGCCTCTACATGAAATCTGTCGCAGGCATTGGGTGAGTGGGGACTGGGAGCTGGGGCTGCAATTGCTCATTGAGAGATTAGGGGCTCAGTGCTCCAGTGGTCCCAGACTCCAGTGACATACTTCAGGAACCAGGGCATGGGGAGGGGAGAGGGTCCTGTTGGGGGTGGAATCCAGTCCCTGCTGATCTTCTCCCTCAGGGGTCTTGGTTTTGAGCCAGGTCCTGACCTGCATCCTGATATTCCTTCCCCAGAATGCCACTTTTCTTTCTCTTTTTTGTTTTGTTTTGTTTGAGATGGAGTCTCACTCTTGTTGCCCAGGCTGGAGTGCAAGGGTGGGATATTGGCTCACCGCAACCTCCGCCTCCTAGGTTCAAGCGATTCTCCTGACTCAGCCTCCTGAGTAGCTGGGATTACAGGCGTGTGCCACCACGCCTGGCTAATTTTGTATATTTGGTAGAGATGGGGTTTCACCATGTTGGTCAGGCTGGTCTCAAACTCCTGGCCTCAAGTGATCCACCCGCCTGGGCCTCCCAGCGTGCTGGGATTGCAGGCGTGAGCTACCACGCCCGGCCTCCACTTTTCTTTTTTAACATTCACCCCCTCCCCGCCAGTTAGCCAGAGCTTCAATCCAAGCTGTTTCCTACGCGACAGAGTGGCAGAAATGAAAGCCTGGCAAAACCAAACGTTTGAAAATGGAAACTTACCAAACAGCATTCTTAAGTTTCACTATTCATTTTACAAGAATTTTTCAAGCACTGATTTCCTCTTTTTGATTTTTAAAGTAAAACAGCTTTATGGAAATATAATTCACGTACCATAAAACTCACCCCTTTAAAATGCACAGTTCAAAATAAACCCCCCCCCCAATAAAATGCACAATTCAGTGATTTGTAGTATATTCACAGAATTGTGTGTCTATCACCACAATCAATTTTGGAACATTTTCATCACCCCCAAAAGAAACCCCACACTCATTAACACTCACTTCCCTGTCCCCTCAGACCCAGGCAACCACTCATCCACTTCCTGTCTCTGTGGACTTGCCTATTCTGGGCATTTCATATAAATGGAATCACACACTATGTGGTCATTTAGGATCATGTTTTCAAGGTTCATCCATGTCGTAGCATGGATCAGTATATTTTATGGCTGGATAATATTCCATTGTCTGGATAGATCACATTTATTTATCGGTTGATGGACGTTTGAGTTGTTTCTACGCCTTGGCCATTATGCATAATGCAGCTGTAAATGTTCCTGTGTCAGTCCCAGTGTGGACATCTGTTCTCATTTTCCTTAGGTATGTACCGAGGGGTGGAATCGCTGGGTCCTATGTTAACTCTTTGTTTAACCGTTTGAGGAACGGTCAGACTTTTGCACAGCCTCTGCCCCATCCCCATTCTTAGCAGCAGTGCAGCAGGGTTCCAGTTCTTCCCCACGCGCACCAGCACTTGCTATAACATTACACGTTGCTAGAACTTGGTGAGGGATTATACTGATTTGTTGCTATGTCAGCGTCTGTACTTCTTAGCATATCTGAAATAGTTTCGTTAAAAAAAAATTCTCTTAGAAAAATCCCTGGGTTGCAGGAATGTGAGCATCTATTCAGCTTTGTCAAATGCCTCTCGGCTGGAAAGAATAACACTTTGTCAGAGCACGGCAGCGAGTAATAACTGTCAGCTCGCTTCCTTCATCCCGCCCTTGCATTTTATTTTTATATTTTGAGGCCACTTAGGGAAGTTGTTCTTGATGGATTTGTGGGTAGGGAAACAGCCCCAGGCACCGAAGAGGCGTCTGCAGCCCAAGTCCTCCCTCTGGTTCCACCGCATGGCACCTGGGCTGCTAAATGGGATGCAAATGGGGCCAAGTGGGTGACCCAGATAGAAGAGGCAACCTGTGGCCGAGGATACAGCCCCTTGCCAGCACCAGCTGATTGTAGCCCCATGGAAATGCGGACTCAGTGTGGCCACATCCTCTGCATTTTTCAAAAGGACCTCCAAATCTGACTTTTAACAGGAGCTCTGTCAATTTTTACTTATTGGCAGGAAATTCACATTCTTTTTTTTTTTTTTTTTTTTTTGAGACGAAGTCTTGCTGTGTCACCCAGGCCAGAGTGCAGTGGCTTGATCTCAGCTCACTGCAACCTCTGCCTCCCAGGTTCCAGCGATTCTCTTGCCTCAGCCTCTCAAGTAGCTGGGATTACAGGCGCTCACCAGTACACCCAGCCAATTTTTGTATTTTTAGTGGAGACAGGATTTCACCATGTTGGCCAGGCTGTTCTCGAACTTGTGACCTCAGGTGATCCGCCTCCCAGAGTGCTGGGATTACAGGCATGAGCCCTGTGCTGGGCCTAATTCACATTCTTAACAAACAGTTCACGCGGGCAGCTGGATTGTGCCTGCCAGTGACCTGTGGACCAGTCACCCAACCTCTCTGGGCCGCACAGCTGCTGACCTCCCTGTGGACTGGGAACAAGGCACTCCAGGAAAGTGGTCTCAACAGCAGATGTGGAGGGCCACGAGGGATGGCCCTGGGAAAAGTTTAGAGACACAGCTGCCGGGAAGCAGAGCTGTCTCGTGACCTGTTGGGGAAGCTTCTGTGCTCCTTGCTCGCTAGGTAAAGGCAGTGGGGTTGCATGTTACTTGCATACAATTCCCATTGCTTCTTACAAAGTCTTTCAGAGAAAAGCAGCCAAAGTGAATGGTACCGTCTGTTGTTCTCCCATCGTGTTTCGTCCTCTGTAGGGTGACAGTGTGAGCCCATTTCACTGTGCAATACTCTACTTAACAAGTGGCCCGAGAGACCTCCAATAATTGTGATTGGGGGATTTAAGCCTTTTTTTTTTTTTTTTTTAAGACAGATCTTGCTCTTGTCGCCCAGGCTGGAGTGCAATGGCACGATTTTGGCTCACTACAACTTCTGACTCGGGTTCAAGCGATTCTCCTGCCTCAGCCTCCTGAGTAGCTGGGATTACAGGTGCCCGCCACCACGCCCAGCAAATTTTTGTATTTTTTGTAGAGCCGGGGGTTCACTGTGTTGGCCAGGCTGGTCTCAAACTCCTGACCTCAGGTGATCACCTGCCTCGGCCTCCCAAAGTGCTGGGATTACAGGCGTGAGCCACCACTCCCGGCCTGTGATTGGGATATTTGAGCCTTTTGTGCTGACTTTGGTCACTGCCCCTCAGTGACTTCCATCTCCCCTCCCTACTGCCGCGCATGGCAAAGTGACAGAATATTTGTGTGTCCATTTCTTTGCTGGGATTTAACAATTATAACAACAACAATAATAAATGTGCCAAGCACTTTTGTATGCCGGGTAGTTTTCTAAGCACTTTACATGTATTACTGCATTTAATCCTCCCTAGAGTCCTAGGAGGAGTTACATTATAATATCTCCCTTATACAGAAGGGACACAGAGAGGCTCAGTAGCATGCCCAAGGTCACAGAGCTCATAAGTGGCTGTGTCAGGGGTCGCCAAGGCCACTGCAGGCTCAATGATTTGCTGGGAAGCCTCAGGACGAAGCATATGGTTGTACACATGGCTATGATTTATTACGGTAAAAGGATTCAAAGCAAATCAGCAAAGGGAAAAGCCACACGGAGCCAAGTCCAGAGGAAAGCAGGTGCCAGTTTCCAGAGCCCTCTCCCAGGGGAGTCACCCAATTCTTGCTGCAAGGAGTTGTGACAACCCACGTGACATGTCGTCTGCCAGGGAAGCCCGCTAGAGAGACTGAGTGCCCAGGGTTTTTACTAGGGGCTGGTCACATGGCCACCCTCTGCCTGGCAGGTACCAAAATTCCAGACCCTTAGAAGGCAAGCTGGTGGTCAGTATAAATCACATTACTTGTACAGATCGCTCAGGCACAGTGAGCCATCCTTGTCAGTTGGGGAGCAGTGGGAAGCCTCCCGAATCCAGGCTCCCAGACGCCAGCTCCGGGCCAGCCTTGCCAGCAGCCGGTGTGGGGTGGAAGGGCTCAGGCCTGCCACGTGAGTATGTGCCTGCACAGCGGCCCAGGTGGGATTCAAACCCAGGCAGCGAGGCTTGAGTGTGCACCATTAACCACCTCGCCACACTGCCTTTTCTGCTAGACACCTGTTGTGGGGGGGTCTGTGCGGGGCAAATGGTGAGCCAGCCCACCCTGCTGCTCCATACTGGCTGTATTCATTTCCTTTTGCTGCTGTCACAATTTTGCCACAAATGTCGTGGCTCACTTTTAAAAACTATCTTGCAGTGTTGGGGGTCTGAAGTCTGAAAGGGACACAACAAGGCTAAGATCAAGGTATCGGCAGGCCTTGTTCCTTCTGGAGGCTCTAGGGGAGAACATGTGCCTTGCCGTTTACAGCTTCTAGAAGCTGCCTACCTTCCTTAGCTCATGACCTTAATCCTAGCCCTCCCTGTTTTGTTGTTGTTGTTGAGACACCGTCTCGCTCTGTCATCTAGACTGGAGTACAGTGGCATGATCTATAGTTCACTGCAGCCTCGACCACCTGGGCTTAGGCGATCCTCCCACCTCAGCCTCCTGAGTAGCTGGGACTACAGGCATGTGCCACCATACCCTGCTAATTTTTGTGTTTTTTTGTAGAGGCGGGGGTCTCACTATGTTGCCCAGGCTGGTCTTGAACTTCTGGGCTCAAGTGATCCTCCTACCTCAGCCTCCCAAAGTGCTGGGATTACAGGCATGAACCACTGCACTTGGCCTTTCCCTCTTTAAAGCCAGCAGTGTAGCATTGTCCAATTTCTCTCTGCCTCTAACCTCCTGCTTCCCTCTTTTTTTTTTTTGAGACGGAGTCTCACTCTGTCGCCAGGCTGGAGTGCAATGGCGTGATCTTCACTCACTGCAACCTCTGACTCCCTGGTTCAAGCGATTCTCCTGCCTCAGCCTCCCGAGTAGCTGGGATTATAGGCATGTGCCACCATGTCTGGCCAATTTTTATATTTTTAGTAGAGACGGGGTTTCACCATGTTGGCCAGGATGGTCTCAATCTCCTGACCTTGTGATCCACCTGCCTCGGCCTCCCAAAGTGCTGGGATTACAGGCGTGAGCCACCACACCCCAGGCCGTCTTCTTAAAAATTAATTTTTCTTTTTTTAGGGTTTAAAAATTTGTTTTTGTTTTTTCGTTTTTCTTTCTCTTGCCTGATTGCTCTGGCTAGGACTTCCCGCTTCTCTCTTTAAGGACTTTTGTGATTCTCTGGGGCCTACCTAGATATTCCAGGACACTCTTCCCATCTCGGAACCTTGATGTAACCACATCTGCATGGACCCACCTAGATATTCCAGGATGCTCTCCTCATCTGAGAGCCTTGATGTAGTCACGTCTGCACAGTCCCCTTCGTCGTGGCAGGTCACAGTTTCCCAGGTGTCGCATTGGTCTTCCGGTCTCCTTAGGCACCTTTTGGCTGTGACAGTCTCTCATCTCCTTTGTTTTGATGACAGTGACACTTTTGAGAAGCACTGGTCAGGTATTTTGTAGGATGCCCCTCTACTGGGATTGGTCTGGTGCTTTTCTCATGATTAGACTGGGGTGATGGGTTTTGGGAGGAGGACCACAGAGAGAAAGTTCCAATTTCAGAGCATCTAGGGTACATTCCGTCAACATACTGTATCACTGTTGATGTAGACCTTGATAGCCTGGATGAGGTCATGCCTGTGACGTTTCTCCAGTGTCAAGTTAACTTTTATTCTCCCTTCGGATTTTATTATCTTTTTAACTTGATGTGTAAGTTTTAATTTCACAGATAATAAGAACATATCTTCTTGAGGGGAAGAATATGGTTTCCTGTGACTCCCTGCCATCCCCAGCCATACCCACCATCATCAATTTGCTGTGCTTCCTTCCAGGCCTTTTCCTACTTATTTACATTCATATATATGTCGCCATAGAGAAGATACATATTGTCGTTTGTCTGTTTGTCTTTGCTAGTCCAAGCAACACTGAACATCTTTGTGCCTCTGTGTGCATGTGTGAGCATCTCTAGGGCAGTTTCTGAAGAGCGTAATTGCTGGGTTGTGAGGTATATTGGTGGAATTAGGTTTGGCAGTATAGATCAGAAAACTCAACAGCTGTGGCTCAAATGGGACAAAGGTATACTGTTATTTTAAAAATCTTTTAGAGGATGTCTGGAGGCAGACAGTCCAAGTATGGCAAGAGACATTCATGGTCCAAGTTCCACTCATCTTTCTGTTCCATTTTCCCAACACATGGCTTCCATCCTCAAGGTCACCTCTGGTCCCAGTGGCTGCAGAGCTCCAGCCCTTGCATCTGCGTTTCAGGCATCTGAAAGGGAGGAGGGAAAAAAGGTTCACGTCCCAGCTGTGAAAGCTTCTTTTTAAGCAGCCCTCCTGGCCATCCCACATAACGCTTCTGTGAACATCTCATTAACCAGAACTTGGTCACAGAGCCTCACTTGCCACAAGAGAGGCTGAGGTGGAGTCTTTAACTGGGTACATTGCCATCCTGAGTAAAATTTGGGTCCTGTTTCTAAAAGGGACCAATGGATTTTGGCTGGGTCACTGGTGGTCTCTGCCCTGTAGGAGGTGTGAGTTTTTAGTTTAAAAAGATTATTATCAAGTTGTCAAGCTCTTTGCCAGGGGAGATTCCTTCTAGCAGCACATCGAAACGCTGGTTCCCTAAGCCCACACCAATCAAGTACTGTGGCCCCCTCATCCCCGGGGGTATATTCCAAGACACCCAGTGGATGCCTGAAGCTGGGGATTGTACTGAACCCTGAATAGCATATACTATGCTTCTTCCTATACACACACACATCTATGATAAAGTTAATTTATAAATTAGGCATAGCCGCAATTAACAATAACTAAGAACAGAGTAATTATAACAAATACTATAATAAAAGTTATATGAATGTGGTCTCTCAAAATATCTTATTGTACTGTACTGAGGGTAAGAAATGGCAGAAATCAAAACCATGGATAAGGTGGGATGACTGAGATTGCAGAATCAAGTCTCTCCTGGTCTCAGAGCTGATGATCACAGGTTCAAAGCTGTGTGATGTCAAACAGCCCTGTGGGAAAACATCTCACCTTGTCAACTAAAGAAAAAAACAACAACAAAAAAACGCCTTTTAAAGAATTAAAGTTAGTCTTATTTACAAGTATTATTGAGAGCTGTAGACCGAGACCTTCAGCCTGGGGACAGTTTTGTCATGTGGCTCCTAAAGTGTTTCAGCTCATTGTTTATATTAGGTGGTGAGGGTTTAGTGTGTGCAAAATTATACTAAAGCTGTTTAGATGTTGCATTCAAGCACAATTATATCAAGGTTTGGGTGTAAGACTTTGTTTCATACAGCTATGTCTTGCTTATTTCCAGACAAACTGGGAAGATTGAGCCGGTGGTCCTGCCGCTGCTCTGGTTTGCAGAGGTAAGGGTGCGTTGGGCACAGTGTCAGGGGCGTTTGTTAAGAGCCAATGTGGGCATTTGAGGCAGGAGGCGGGGAGCAGCTTGTAGAAAGGGAGAGGGCTGGGCCAGGGTAACCGGACTGTGACATGGACCAGCCTATCAGAAACTTCACACTGTCCCAGCACCCTATGTCAGTTATCCCACCAAGGTGAAAGGGATCCCTTGAGATGGGGAAGACAGAAGCTGCATGAAGAGGTAAAGTCCCTGGCCTTGGGTGTAAAATAATTTTGTTGAGGCATATGACCTCTTCTGAAAGTGGGGAAGTTGGTTTCCAAGGTGTCAGCTTTTCACTTAAACTTCTCTTGCAGCTTTTCAGAATTCCGTCTGGCCTAGCTTGTTATTTTATTTTATTTATTTTTTTATTATTTTATTTTATTTTATTTTATTATTTTATTTACTGTATTTATTGTTTCTTGCCTACCTCGTTTTAAATCAGGGCTAGCTAATGGCCAGGACAAACAAGCCTCCGAATGTCAAGTTTACTTCCTGCTCACAGCCGAATCTGAAGTGGGTTGATGGGGAGGCAGAGCTCTGCTCCCTGCAGTCATTTAGGGTTCCAGGGCCCCGGTGGCCGCGCCCTCCTGGAGATACTCCATTCAGTGGCAGGGAACGCGATGGAGAGTCACGTGAGGCCAGGTCCCCCTCCCATTGGTCAGGACACGATCATATGGCCCTGCCCAACTGCAAGGGAGTCTGGGAATTGTAGTCTCACCTTGTGTCCTGGAGAGAGGAGGTCCCTGGCAGGCTCCAACACATGCTTTAGCCGGGAAGCTTGAGGTGGGGAAAAGCTGAGGTGGGCACAGAGGAAGGTGTTGGGTAGTATCTGCGCTGTAGCCCGCAGCCTGTGGCCCCAGCTCATGTGTTTGTCATTCTGCCTCCTCAGAGCGGGGCCATGGAGGGGGAGACACTTCACACATTCTACACCCAGCTGGTGTTGATGCCCAAGGTGATGCACTATGCCCAGTACGTCCTCCTGGCGCTGGGCTGCGTCCTGCTGCTGGTCCCTGTCATCTGCCAAATCCGGAGCCAAGTAGGTGCTGGCCAGAGGGTGGCCCGGGCTGACAGCCATTCGCTTGCCTGCTGGGGGAAAGGGGCCTCAGATCGGACCATCTGGCCAACCGCAGCCTGGAGCCCACCTCCAGCAGCAGTCCTGCGTCTCTGCCGGAGTGGGAGTGGTCACTGCTGGGGGCTGTGCCGCACGCTTGCGTCTTTTGCATGCCGCGTTGCCACTACTCTGCCTGTTCTGGAAGGCCTGGGACCCTCCCTTGGAGGGGGTGCAGGTGGGCTTTGAGTAATGAGACCTGGTACTTGCATCATTCATTCATCAAGTCAGCACCCGGGGATGCCAGGTTCTGTTAGGGGCGAGGGGACGTACAGCAGTGGAGGAGACAGCTGAGGTCTCTGCTCAGGGGGATTGAGGGGGGCTGGTATTCCAGCCGGGGAGACAGATGAAAACCAAGTAAATCAGCAGAAAAGATAATTTCACTCATTATAGGAGATATGAGGGGTTAGAGCCAAATAGAAATACAGCGTGAGCTACGTGTGAGGTTTTCAGTTTAAATTTTCTAATAGCCACTTAACAGTCAAAGGAAACAGGTGGAATTAATTTTAATGTTATTTAACCCAAATATATGCAAAGTATTATCACTTCAACATGTAATCAGTATAAACGGTGTCAATATTTTTGCAGTGTTTTTGCATGAAGTCTTTGAAATCCTGTGTGTACGATACATGTGCATCAGGTCTCGTTTTGGACTGGCCCCGTTTCGAGAGCTCACCAGCTGAATGCAGTTTCCAGACTGGACAGTGCATGTCTGGGGCAAGTGGGGACAAGGACAGATGGAGCTTCAGGAAGGCCTCTCTGAAGAGGTAGATAGTGAGCTTTGATGTGGAGGCCAGGGAGGCACTCAGCACACAGCCACATGAGGAATGCTGCCTGGAGCGGCCACTGCAAAGGCCCTGCGGCAGGGACAGGCAAGGTACATCGGAGGGTCAGGCAGGGCCAGGGTGGCTGGAGGGGAGTGAGGGTAGGGACAGAGATAGGAGGTGGTGTCTGCGAGTGGATGGGGCAGGCCGCCCAGGGCCTCGTGGTGCAGAGTGAGCAGTTTGGAACTGATTCTGGGAGTGACAGAGCCGTTGGAGGCTTTTAAAGAGGGGAATCACTAGGTCAGCTGCTGGCTGGGGAATGGGCCCTGGGCTGGGAGGGGTGGAAGCCTGGGCCTAGCGGGGAGGCCCCAGTGGGTGAGGAAGTCGGTGGCTCGAACAGGATGGGGCAGCTGCTATCAGGAGGGAATGGAAGCAGGGAAGAGCTCCAGCCCTGGGCTTCAGACCTCCAGAAGCGGCAGGAAGAGGGGTGATAACAGTGCCCCTCCTTGCTTCGGGGTCATTTATTTATTCATTCATGCATTCACTGCAAGGCCTTTGCACAGGTCAGGGGATGCAGAAATGACCAGAACATGAGACCTGTAGCAAAGATGGGCAAGGCAGGCCTTTAGGCAAGTTACTACAGTCACACGAAGGACAGGAGAGCTGTGATCACAGAGCTCAAGGGGCAGTGGAGATGGGCGAGTGGCTGCCATGGCAGGGGAAGGGATGCTGTCCACTGGCAGGGCATCAGGAAAGGCTGTTTTTGGATGCATGGACCAGAAAGCCACTCTCTGAGGTGGCCCCCACCTGCGTCATCCTAGGGCCACAGGCCGAGGCCTTCTGAGGGGCCTTGGGGCCGCCCCGCTGCTCTGCTGGTTTTGGCTCCTCTGCAGCACCTGCTTCCTTTAGCACTGGTGAATGATTCTTCCTCTTCCCGTCTCTCAGGGAAGCCTTGCCTGCTTCCATGCTTGCATGCTGGATGAGAATAAAGCATTCTTGGTTCTTCACCTTGGCTTTCAGACCTGAAACCCGACTTCCTTTCAAAATTCCTGTCCTTGGGGGGGAATGGTTTCTACAATGTGAGGTGGTAGTCTGGACACCAGCTGTCATCATGTTGCTGCTCTAGCGTTTGAGCTCCTGATGAACAACGACCATTGGGTCCAACCAGCCCTTTTGGGAGCGCCCTTCTCTGTTACTGCCCTGGGGGGAGCCAGGACCCAGCAGGGCTGTGACTCCAGCGAGCAAAAGGGAACTCCCTCCAGTTTCTAGACTGAATTATGTAGGGAGGAGAGAAGGAATCAGAACCCACTCTCCCAGACCATGAATACCTTCCCGTGGCAGAGCATCACTGTGGGTTTCCACAGACGAGGACGCACAGCCACGTGAGGGGTGTCCCTGGGGACTGACTGAGGGGCTGGGCCAGAGGAGGCCACGACAGCCTCATGCCTCTGTCTCCTTCTGTCTCTTTCCAAATTGTCCATCAGAATGGGGACAGGGAAGGACAGTCAGGAAGCACAGAATGTCTAGGCTGTGGCTAGGGTCCCATTCCCTGCCGCAGCCCCCAAATCAGCATCCCACCCTCAAATCCAGTAAGAATGCTACGATCGGCAGTGTGGCTCCCCTCCCTGCAGGTTTCATTGGAGGCCACGTAAGTGAAATTTATCCCATTATGTGTGTTTTGATTTAGCAGGGACTTACCAGTTTTTTTTTTGTTTGTTTTTGTTTTGTTTTTGTTTTTTTGATTTCTTTGTTGAGATGGAGTCTCGCTGTGTTGCCCAGGCTGGAGTGCAGTGGCACAATCTTGGCTCACTGCAACTTCAGTCTCCCGGGTTTCAAGCGGGAGCCTCAGCCTCAGCCTCAGCCTCAGCCTCAGCCTTTCCAGTAGCTGGGATTACAGGCACCCGCCACCACGCCTGGCTAATTTTTGTATATTTAGTAGAGGTGGGGTTTCACCATGTTGGCCAGGCTGGTCTTGAACTCCTGACTTCGTGATCTGCCGCCTTGGCCTCCCAAAGTTCTGGGATTACAGGTGTGAGCCACTGCGCCTGGCCGGCCTTATCAGTTTTTATGTAATTTGTCCTGATTAAAAAAAAAAAATCACATGTGGGTAAACTCGACATATTTTAATTTCTCTTTAGAGAAATTTCCTCTTGAACCGGGTATGGTGGCTCTTGCCTGTAATCTGAGCTACTCGGGAGGCTGAGGCGGGAGGATCACTTGAGCCCAGGAGTTGGAGGCTGCAGTGAGCCATGATCACACCATTGCACTCCAGCCTGGACAGCAGAGTGAGATCCTGTCTCAAAAATTTAAAAAAGCAATAATTTTTCTTCTCAAGTCATTCTTTAAAAAAAAATCAAAAGTATTTCACCAGAACAATCTGTTCCTGGTTTATTTTAAACAAGCCCCCCAGCTCAGTCCACTGGTTGTCGGTCTCCATGGCCCATCTCCCCACCTTACTTCCTCACTGGCTTAAATTTTCAAGTGGATGAGCCCTTTTCAGCTTGGCTTGTCCACCTCCCAGGTGTGTTTCCTGAAGATGCTTGTCCTTCTGTCTGAGAGCAGCAGCTCCCCACAACTCAGCCACCTGCAATCGTTGAGGGTTGTTGGACTCTAAACTTCTGTGCCTTTCCTGTTTCCTCTTTGCCTTTTGCAAATCGAAGAACCGTGTAAAACCATTTTTATGTGGCTTCAACGTCAACTATAAATTAGCTTGGTTATCTTCTAGGAGAAATGCTATTTATTTTGGAGTAGTAGTAAAAAGGGCTCAAAGGATAAGGAGGCCATTCAGGCCTATTCTGAATCCCTGATGACGTCAGCTCCCAAGGGCTCTGTGCTGCAGGAAGCAAAACTGTAGGTGGGTACCAGGTAATGCCGTGCGCCTCCCCGCCCCCTCCCATATCAAGTAGAATGCTGGCGGCTTAAAACATTTGGGGTCCTGCTCAGTCCTTCAGCCTCAACTTCACCTGGAGTGTCTACAGACTGAAGATGCGTATTTGTGTATTTTGCTTTTGGAGAAACTGCCCTTCCTATGTTCTGAGTGAATAGCAGTTTTTTTGATCCCAGAGGGCGACTTGTATTCTGTGGGCTGGTGCCTATTTGCAAGGTCACATTAGAAAGGCAGGAGCAAGGCTTAGGCCTGCTGCTTCTGGGACTGAGGGTAGGATTGCCAGATTGAGCACAAACAAACGAAACACAAGAAACAACAGAAGGGTGCCTGTTAAATATGAATTTCTGGTAAGCAATAAGTAATTTTTATTGCGTCCCATGCAATGATAGGACGCACGTATCCTGAAAACCTGTCTGTGGTTCACCTGAAATTCACATTTATTTATTTTATTATTATTATTTTATTATTATTTTTTTTTGAGACGGAGTCTTGCTCTGTCGCCCAGGGTGGAGTGCAGTGGCGCAATCTCGGCTCACTGCAAGCTCCGCCTCCCGGGTTCACGCCATTCTCCTGCCTCAGCCTCTCCGAGTAGCTGGGACTACAGGCGCCCGCCACCACGTCCAGCTAATTTTTTGTATTTTTAGTAGAGACGGGGTTTCACCGTGGTCTCGATCTCCTGACCTCGTGATCCGCCTGCCTCGGCCTCCCAAAGTGCTGAGATTACAAGCGTGAGCCACTGCGCCCGGCCTGAAATTCACATTTAACTAGGCATCCTGATTTTATGTGGCCGCCCTATCTGCCGGGGACATAGGCTGATGCCCCTGGGGGTTCTGCATTTCTTTGGCCAGGTTCCTGTAGGGCTGAAGTCGTGGGGGAGCCGTGGCCAGGCATGGTGTCCTTGCCAGGGGAGGTGACGGGCAGAGCCGCAGGCCCTACAACTTGGGGTTGGGCAGGGGCGAGTTGCTCTACGGTGGTGCCTCTGATAATAGCTGTTATTTTAGTTTCTGAAAAATGTGCTGCCCTCAAGAGCTTCTGAGGCTAGGCCTACTTGGGTGAAAATAGCTTTCCAGGGAGCCACATTGTGGGGACGTGAGGCAGCAGCCCCACTCTTTGGGGCCACTTGGCTGTCTCTAACTCATCTCACTTGCCAGGGCTGGACAAGGAAATGAAAATGCCAAGGGGTGGGCAGGCAGGAGCCTGGTGGCGTTGGCAGGCGCTGCCAGCCCTGTGTCCCAGTCAAGCTCTGGGGCGCCCTTCCTGTCCATCTGGGAGTAGGGGGCGGAGTCTGACTATGTTGGGGCGGAGTGTTAATATTAGGAGGGGATTTTCTCTGGGACTGGGTCCCCAGGCTTGGGGGCAAGGCCTGCTGGCTGGACCCCCTTACCTTCCTCTCTCCCAGGATTCCTCCAGGACACCGTTGTGCTGTGCATGATTTGGCCCCATCGGTGTCCCTGCTCCTTCCAGCACTGCTCCCTTCTGCAGAAACTTGCCTGGGATTCCCAGGGTGCAGGGGTGGGGGCTGGTCAGGGCCTGGTCAGTGTAGAGGAAAAGTCAGGGAGCTTTTCACTTTTAGCACAGAGTGGCCAGGGCACCATGGCTGCACCTCCCTGGACATAACCAGGATGTCCTGTCATCTGCCCCCCAAACAAAACTGGGGTCTCCCCTTTATTTTGCCAACAGAATCCAATTTTTAGGTGATGAGACAAGTGTTTGACTTAAAAAGACCCTCCTGCCTTGCCTTCTGGAAGGTCTGGAGCCCAGCCCAGCGCCCCGGATCCCCTAGGCATGTGAAACGGGGAATGCAGTGTCCTCCAGTGGCCGGCTTCAGCTTGGGGTGGGCACCTGGGTGGTGGCCGGTGGTCCCCCTGCAGGCTACTGCTGCCCCCTCTTGGGTCCTGTTCTGAGTCTCAGGCCTGAGTCCCTGGGGAAGGCCCCACACCTTTGCCCTGTACCTGGCTATGGGGATGGCCCTGAGGGGCTGCCTTGCTTGGGAGAAGGGGGGAAAATGGATATTTTTATATAAATAAGAAAAAAACAGCCCCTCTGGGCAGATGAGGCCTGCTATAGGGCAGGGAGCTTGGTAAATTGTGTGTCCACTGGTCTGTAACCCTTCAGCTGGGTCCTTTTGTGCAGTGAACAGCCTGGACAACTGTCCAGGTGGCCCTTCAGGGATATGTTCCTGGACCTTTCTTAGCTTCTCACCGATCTTTCTCCCACGCCAAGTCTGTGTTCCTCAGTCAAACAAGAGGCGAGGAGGAGGAGGAGGAGGGGGAGGGGGAGGAGGAGGGGGAGGGGGAGGAGGAGGAGGAGGGGGAGGAGGAGGAGGAGGAGGGGGAGGAGGAGGAGGAGGAGGAGGGGGAGGAGGAGGAACCGGCTTCACCCTCTGGCACCTGGGGGTTTTGTTCCACGTGTCTTCCTTGGGAAAGACCAGGGGTTCTTTTACAGCCTGGGGGTGGTTTCCCTTTTCTACTTTTGAGTGAGACTTTCTCAAGTCACGGCTCTTTGGGCCCACATGGCTAAGGTCTAGCCACCTGTGGGTGTCCTGTGCTGCCTCAATGGGTGGCGTAGGGGGCGGGGCTGGCCTCCCCTGTGCCTGGCTCAGTGTAGCAGACCCTGGCCCTTGTGCCCGCTCTCTGCCCTGCGCAGGAGTTTGATTTTCCTACCCCGTGGTGAAGCAAGCACAGGTGGGCGGAGGTGGGCAGCGATTTCCAGCCCCAGCCCCTGGGGCAGGGAGGCCTCTGTTGCTCAGGGCAAGGGAGGCAGGGGGCTTAGTGGGACAAAGGCTCACCCCACACTCTTATCATTAGCATTATCTGTATTTTTAATTTTTAAGTTGAGAAATTTTCTACAACTGCCAAACTAGACAAATGACAGTATCCAGTTCCCCTCAGCCAGACTCAGCCATTGCTGACAGCTGTCAGTGTTGAAGAGGGTCAGCATCTTGTGCCCTTGGTTTCACTCGCTCCCTGTGTGGCCCTCGTCCCTCTCCCCACGTCTCGTGCCCCGTGCGCCCTGAGCAGCCATCGCCAGGAACTTGGCATGTGGGTTTGTTTTTTCTGAATCTGCATGTGCGCAGCCATGAGCATGAGGTCACTTTTTGAATGTGACCGAAGCTGCATCCTGCTGCGTGTATTGCTGTGTGGCTGGCTTTCCTCCCTGTCTTCTGTTCGTGAGTGCTGTTCAGGCTGAATACCGTCCTGTGACATTGGTTTAAAAACATAGACCAGGCGTGGTGGCTCACGCCTGGAATCCCAGCACTTTGGGAGGCTGAGGTGAGAGGATCGCCTGAGCCCGGGAGTTCGAGACCAGCCTGGGCAGCGTAGTGAGACCTGATCTCTACAAAAAATAAAAAAGTGAGCCGGGCGTGGTGGTGGCACCTGTTGTTGTCCCGGCCACTTGGGAGGCCGAGGTGGGAGGATCACTTGAGCCCAGGAGTTCAAGGCTGTGGTGAGCCGTGATGGCACCACCGTACTCCAGCCTAGGCGACGGAGAGACCCTGTCTCTAAAAAATAAAAAATAAATCAACACATAAACATACGTTCTCTTCCTGAGGGACAGAGCTTGCCCTGGTTGTTCCGTGTTGACTGTGCTGCACACAGGCCCCCCCTTGCTCTGCCCCTCACTGTATTAAGTCTCTTTGGGCCTCAGTTTCTCCATCTCTAAAGGAGGTCGGGGAGGCCAGGCGGGTATCGAGTGAGATGAAGAGGCCCTTGGAGACATTCCAGGAGTCTATAGGTGACTCCAGTCTCTTCTCACCTCTGACAGCCTGGTGGCGGGGGTGGAGTCTGTGCTGGGGATGTGGGTATAGGGCTGGGGTGGGCGGGGATGAGGGTGGGGTTTGGTGACAGGGCGTGGGTGGTCACCCAGCTTTGCCTTTCTCCACAGGGTCCAGAGGACACCGTGAGCCAGCCAGGCCTGGCCGCTGGGCCCGACCGGCCCCCCAGCCCCTACACCCCGCTTCTCCCGGACTCCCCCAGCGGACAGCCCCCCAGCCCCATAGCCTGAGCCTCCAGCTGCCACGTGCCTGTTGCACACCTGCACACACGCCCTGGCACACGTACACACACGCGTGCAGGCTTGTGCAGACACTCAGGGATGGAGCTGCTGCTGAAGGGACTTGTAGGGAGAGGCTCGTCGACAAGCACTGTTCTGGAACCTTCTCTCCACATGGCCCACAGGCCTGACCACAGGGGCTGTGGGTCCTGCATCCCCTTCCTTGGGTGAGCCTGGCCTGTCCCGTTCAGCCATTGGGCCCAGGCTTCCTCCCCTTCAAGGTGAAACACTGCAGTCCCGGTGTGGTGGCTCCCCATGCAGGACGGGCCAGGCTGGGAGTGCCGGCTTCCTGTGCCAAATTCAGCGAGGACTCAGTGCCCAGGCCCTGGCCACAAGCTTTGGCCTTGGTCTACCTGCCAGGCCAGGCAAAGCGCCTTTACACAGGCCTCGGAAAACAATGGGGTGAGCACAAGATGCCCCGTGCAGCTGCCCGAGGGTCTCCGCCCACCCCGGCTGGACTTTGATCTCCCCGAAGTCTTCACAGGCACTGCATCGGGTTGTCTGGTGCCCTTTTCCTCCAGCCTAAACTGACATCATCCTATGGACTGAGCCGGCAGCAGGCTGTGCCCCCGAGCTGCCCCCATGCCCTCACAGGGTCCCTCAGATTATAGGTGCCCAGGCTGAGGTGAAGAGGCCTGGGGGCCCTGCCTTCCGGGCGCTCCTGGACCCTGGGGCAAGCCTGTGACCCTTTTCTACTGGAATAGAAATGAGTTTTATCATCTTAGAAAAATAACTCACTCTTGAAGTAATAAACCTTTAAAAAAATGTGATGCCCGCCTCTGTGACAGCCTTGTTTGCTGAGGTCGTGGGGGTGGGGGCCTCTGGGAGGTTCAGGGCTCTTCTTCTCTTGGTCAATAGCTCCTTTCTGGTGGCTGCCAAGAGCGTCTCTCCCAGGGCCGGGCTGCTGGCTTACCTTCCTGTTGTTTTTAAATTTCAACCTTGTGCAATGTTGAGTTTAATAGAAATACTGCATGAGTACGCCGTTGTTTAGAAGCAGCAGGGTCTGAGTGCCATTCCCCCTCCGCCCCCGGCCATGCCCACAGCCCCCAGTGCAGACACTTTTGCCACTTTTGCATGGGGACCCCTGGATGTGTTACTGTGCATTTATCTACAAATCCTGGTGCCCGTGGGACATGCCCCGTGTTGTTCTAGGCCTTTGCTTTTTGCTTGTTACATAAATGGTGAAGAAGAGAAGTGGGTAAGAGAACAGATTGGAGCCGTCTAAAAGTTCTCATCTTAAGTGTAGAACATTGCAAAGGATGGAATTTTCTCCGATTGTCATCATCGTTGATGTCTGAGTATGAGACCATTTCATCAGTATTTAAATGTGCCCGCTGGGATCTAACTAGGACAGGAGAGGGTATTCACTGCCAAACATTTCAAATAATACACGAACAAGCTCTTTTATCGTCAGAAATGTTATGCCCTTTTCCCCCTTAAACTTGTATTTCATTTCTTCTTCCCTCCTAAAATTGTATCTAAATGATATTTATATTTGATGCTTTTAAACCTTTTATTAATCACTTTTATACTTGCCTGCAACATAAATATATAAGTTGAAGCAAACTTTTTTTTTTTTTCTTGTGACCATCAAGGGTAAATTTTTTTAGGTCTGGGGCTGCCATAACAAAATACCATCAAGGCCGGGCGTGGTGGCACATGCCTGTAATCCCAGCCCTGTGGGAGGCCAAGACTGGAGGATTGCTTGAGGCCAGGAGCTCAAGACTAGTCTGGGTGATATGGTGAGACCCTCATCTCTACAAAGAAATACAAAAATTAGCCAGGCATGGTGGTGGGTGCCTGTGGTCCTAACTACTCAGGAGGCTGAGGTAGGAGGATTGCTGGAAGCCAAGAGGTTGAGGCTGCAGTGAGCTGTGATCGTGCCATTGCACTGCAGCCTGTGAGACAGAGCGAGACCCTGTCTCAAAAAGAAAAAATACCATCATTAGGTGGCTTAAACCATTTATTTCTCACAGCTCTGGAGACTGGAAGTCTGAGACCAGGGTACCAGCAGGGTTGGGTTCTGGTGAGGTGTCTCTTCCTGGCTTGCAGATGGCCGCCTTCTCTGTGTCCTCACACAGCCTTTCCTCGGTGTGAAAGGGGGAAGGGAGAGGGAGAGCGAGAACTCTGTGGTGTCTCTTATAAGGACACTGATGCTATCAGGGCCTCATTTAATTATTTTCTTAGAGGCCCCATCTCCAGACACAGCCACACTGAAGGTTAGGGCTTCAACATAGGAATTTTGGGTCAACAGAAACATTTAGCCTATACCATCTGGATTGCCTGTCAACTCTCAGGACACAATTGGTCAAAACTATATCATTATGTTTTATGTTACATATCAAAGAAGCAAAATTTTATTGGAATGCATGTCCTTTTGGTATGCATTTTATATATCTTTTTCATTTACAGATTAGACTGTGAGTGTGTGTACAATTCCATGAATTTTGACATGTGGATAGAATCATTACCCTACAATCAAGACACAACAATTTCATCATCCCCCAAGACTTCCTCGTGCCTTCTCTTTGTTTTTTGTTTGTTTTACAGTGGGCTCCCATTTTTTTTTTTTGTTTTTTTTGAGATAGAGTCTCGCTCTGTTGCCCAGGCTGGAGTGCAGTGGTTCGATCTTGACTCACTGCAGCCTTCACCTCCCAGGCTCAAGAGAGCATCCTGACTTAGCCTTCCGAGTAGCTGGGACCACTGATGTGTGCCACCACACCTGGCTAATTTTTTTTGTAGAGATGGGGGTCTGGCTGTGTTGCCCAGGCTGGTCTCAAACTTTTGACTTCAAGCATTACTCCCACCTCAACCTACCAAAGTGCTGGGATTACAGGCGTGAGCCACTGCACCCAGCCTGTGACCTGTGCTGCCTTCCTCCCACTTTGTAGGGAAGTCCCTTGTCCCCATGCTTAGTCCTTGGCCACTAGTTATTTTTACCTTTTCCAGAATGTTCTAAATGGCATCTACAGCCTGTAACCCTCTGAGCCTGGCTTCTTTCACTCAGCACTGTCTCTAGATGCATGCCTATTGTTGTGTGTAGCAATAGTTCATTTCTTTTCGCTGCTGAGCGGAACTCCATGGGGTGCACACACCAGTGCTTTTCAGCCGTTCACTTATTGAGGGACATGTAGAGTGGTTCCAGCCTTTGGCAATTGTATTAGTTGGTTTTCACGCCACTGATAAAGACATACCCAAGACTGGGTAACTTTTAAAGAAAAAAGGTTTAATGAACTCACAGTTCACATGGCTGGGGAGGCCTCACAATCATGGCGGAAGGCAAAGGAGAAGCAAAGTCATGTCTTACATGGGACCAGACAAGAGAGAATGAGAGCCAAGTGAAAGGGGAAACCCCCGATCAAACCATCGGATCTTGTGAGACTTACGCACCACCAGGAGAACATTATGGGGGAAACCGCCCGTATGATTCAGTCATCTCCCACTGGATCCCTCCCACAATATGGGAATTACAGGAACTGCAATTCGAGATGAGATTTGGGCAGGGACGCAGCCAAACCATATCAGCAACTATGAACAAAGCTGCTGTGAACGTTCATGTACAGATTTGTGTGTGAAGGCGTACGTTCATTTCCCCGGGGTGTATACGTCGGAGTGGGGCTGCTGAGTTAAACTGGAGCTCTGCGTTTCACTTTTGGGGGACTGCCGGTTTCACAGTCGCTGCACCAGGCTGCATTCCCATCAGCTCTGCGTCCTCACCAGCATCTTGGTGCTTTCAGATTTAAAAAACTTCAGCCCTTCATAGTGGTTTCTCACTGTGGCTTTTATTTGCTTAGAAATACTTCTTGTCCTGAGATGAGTGGGACTTCCTCTCCACCCCCAATTAATTCATGTATCCGTGAATGACTGTAACGTATTGCTAGAATGAAACCATTTTTTACCATCAATTCTTTGTCGCTGCAAGTGCAGAGAAGCCTTGTTTTCATAAGGAAGTTGCCGGGAATGGAATTCTTATACTCCTTCTGGGTAGCACGTGAATGTCACACAGCGATCTGTCATGGGACGTGATTTTCACTGATCTCCCGGCTGACAGGTCCGTTTGACCTTTCTTCAAATTTGTAGAAAGCAGCAAAGGGGAAACCACCGGCTTGCAGAAGCATTTCTTACCCAATCTTTAGATGGGTTCTCGAAACCCGTGTCCGGGAAGTTCCCTCTGATTGGGGCTGGAGGTCAGGGAGGCTTTGC
This sequence comes from Nomascus leucogenys, assembly GCF_006542625.1. NCBI lineage: Eukaryota > Metazoa > Chordata > Mammalia > Primates > Hylobatidae > Nomascus > Nomascus leucogenys. The sequence goes on along the minus strand of NC_044390.1, from coordinate 91,986,972 downwards.
CCATTGGCTGTAGAGTGGAGGGGTGGGGGGTCTTGTGACCTGCCCCGGGGGACTGGCAGGCGAGTCACAAGCTCAGGAGACAGTCCAGGCCCCGAGGATGCTTCCCTTCAAACTCCCCATGTCTGATCCTCTGGGAAGCTGAGCCCAGCTGAGCCCAGCTTTGGTTGTTTGATAGCCACTGTGAGGATTTTGACTTAATCTGCATATGCGACACATCACAGATGCTTTTAACTCTTGCATTCAGGTCTAACTGCTCATAAAACAGAAAAAAAGACAGTCCCCAGAATGCACTCGGGTTTTGTTTTTTTTTTTTTCTTTTTTTTTGGAGACAGGGTCTCACTTTGTCACCTAGGCTGGCACAATCACTGCTCACCGCAGCCTCGACCTCCCAGGCTCAGGCGATCCTCTCACCTCAGCCTCCCAAGTAGCTAGGATTATAGGCCTGTGCCACTACACCCGGCTAATTTTTTGTATATTTTCGTAGAGATGGGGTTTCGCCATGTTGCCCAGGCTGATCTCCAACTCCCAGGCTCAAGCGATCCGCCCACCTCTGCCTCCCAAAGTGCTGGGATAATAGGCATGAGCCACTGCCCTGGCCCTTAAGTCAGTCTTGTGTTTGTGTGTGGGGTGTGTGTGTGTGTGTGTGTGTGTGTGTGTGTGTGTGTTCCCGAGGGACTTAGCCTCCCCTGTGTCTCATTGGGTGAACACCTTGCTTCTGAGTGAGGTCTGATTTTTTTTGTAGGGTGTGTGTTTGGACACATCCTTGGTCTTAAGCCTAGCCAACGAACGACCTTAGCCAGGGCTCAGGGAGGGAAGCACCGCCTGCCCCACAGCCGGAGGGCTCGGCTTCAGGACACCCGGTCGAGCTTCAGTGTCTCTGACTCTGAGCATCTTTGACTCTGCCAGACTTTCTTCTCATGCCTTCACTTTAGGCCCCAGCCCCCGCCAACGATGGGACTCCACTACTTACCATGTTGATTTAATTTGGCTTACTTTTTTTCTTAAAGAATTTTATTTTAAAAGGAAGGCAGTTGTATCTGTGAAATTATAGGTCCTTTGGGCAAGTAATGTTTTTCCAGTCTCCATTAAAATAAATACCTAACTATTAAGGATGTTCCCCCCGGTACCTCGAAGCAGCCTGCTACCTGCGATCTCTGCACCATCCCATGATTGTGTCCCATGCGCCCTTCTTCCTGCTCGGACTGTGTCGCCCCTGCGTGGCCTTTTCCCCCCTCTCTGCTTCACTCAGTCTTCGCCATCATCAAAGGCGCAATTCCAGCCATGCCCCCTCCTCCAGGAAGCACCCCTCCCCCATCACTCCTGCTTGCTGTTTTTCCCTGTCTCAGGACTCCTGGGGCATTTTGTATCTCAGTTGATACTAGAATGTTCTAGAATACCAGAAGTCCTAATTCCAGTTGCTGTAACCCCAAACTCCAAGGACCTGCAACATAAACTCTGGTACCTGTCCTTGTGCTGGAAACGAATATTCTTAGCCAGGGTGGTTACTCACATTCCTTAGGTCACGCAGACACCCATTCTTTCAACACATATTCATCCAGTGCCCAGTACGCGCTAGGCGAAGGGGGTGCAATTGTGGACCAGATAGAGGCGGCCCTTCCTCTTAAACAACTTTACAATTCTGCCACTCACTAGCTGTGGGACCCTGGACAAGTCATATAGCCTCTCTGGAGACCTAATATTCTCCCCTTTAAAGCAGGTGACTCAGACCTGCTTTGAAGGGCTGTGCCAGGAGAGATGGGTGAAGTGGATAGTGAATGCAGTGGGCCAGGGCGGTGGTCCTCAGCTGAAAACAATGCCTCTCGGGGTCAGCGTGGGGCTCAAGAGGTGGCGGCCCCGTGGATGGGTCTAGGGCCAGGGACCCTGCGCTGAGCCACGGCCCTGGAGCCATCCTGTCTCACCTGAAGGCTCTGCCAGTCTGGTCCACTGGCCTCCCGGCTCCCACGCGTGTCCCGAGCCGTCCATTCTCCAGGCAGCGGCCCTGAAATGTTAATCTGTCACAAGGGCCATCTTTGCTTGAATCGTGGGTGACTTTTCCCCATCCTGGGGGTACAGTCCCCCCCACTTGTCTCTCCATCCGCTATCCCCTGCAATCTGGCTGCAGCACGCGAGACTTCAGGACGATTCCGAGCTGGGCCACTGGGGGGCGAGCTGTGCACGCAGGTGGTCCAGAGGCTGCTGCCTAGGAGGGGCTGCGGATCACCGGGTTCCTGGAACGGAGTGGATTGATTTTAAACTGGGGAAGTCTATGGTCCACAGCCTGGCTTCGGAAACCCGTGACCCCTAGAAATTATATTTTACTGTGTGTCTGGGCGTTTTACTCTGGGAAGCATTTCTTCAATAGTCTTCAGATTTTCAAAGGGGACTTAACCCTTTCTCTCTGGGGCCTTGGGAACAAGAGTGACACCCCTACAACAGGGTGACCAGGGTCACACGATGTCTGCTCCTCCTTAGCGTGCTACTTCCTGCTCCCAGTACCTGCGTGCTACTCCCTGCTCTGCTCAAGTTGCTGGGTGACCTTGGAGCAATTCATAACCTCTCTGAGCCTCCCATGAGATGGGAGTGAAGATTGCTACTGCACGAATCTCTGAGAACCCCTGTGAGGGTGGAATCAAAATGGACGTGTGAGGGCTGAGCGCGGTGGCTCACGCCTATAATCCCAGCACTGTGGGAGGCCAGGGGTTCGAGACCAGCCTGGGCAGCATGGTGAAACATCGTCTCTACTGAAAATACAAAAATTAGCGGGGTATAATGGCGGGCACCTGTAATCCCAGCTATTCGGGAGGGTGAGGCACGAGAATCGCTTGAACCCAGGAGGTGGAGGTTGCAGTGAGCTGAGATCATCCCACTGCACTCCAGCCTGGGTGACAGAGTGAGACTCCATCTCAAAAAAAAAAAAAAAAAAAGAGAAGAAATGGATGTGTGAGCATTCTGTACAGAGCCTGGGACAATTGTGAAAGCTCTCAAATGCTGAGCCTCCAACAAGCATTTATCAGACACCTACTGTGTGCAGAGCACTTGCTGGGCTCTGAGAGGGAGTCGAGCTCTGAGAAGTCTGTGTCGATTCGTTCATTCCTTCATTCAGCAAACGCTGTTTGGGTGCTCACTGTGTGTCACACACCCTCATATTTATTGCGAATCGGCTTGAGTTAGGTTCCCCAGAAGCAGACGCTGAGACCAAGATTCCTGGCCAGGGAGTGTCCCAGGAGGGCAAAGGGGACTCTAGCAGCCCAGGGTCACAGACAGCTCTCAAAGGCAGACCAACAGGTCTTGGGTTTTGGATACAAAAATGCTCCAAAGTCAGGGGTGTGCAAATACAGTAAAAAGAGAATTCATTTGGATCTGCTTAGAACACCAAGGGTATCTGCTTCAGAAATACAGAGGTGACCGGGTGCAGTGGCTAACCCTTGGGAGGCCGAGGTGGGCGGATTACTTGAGGTCAGGAGTTTGAGACCAGCCTGGGCAACATAGTGAAACCCCGTCTCTACTAAAAATACAAAAATTAGCGAGGTGTGGTGGCACACGCCTATAATCCCAGCTATGGGAGGCTGAGCCACAAGAATTGCTTGAACCCGGAGGCAGAGGTTGCAGTGAGCCGAGATCTCACCACTGCATTCTAGCCTGGGCGACAGAGCGAGACTCCATCTCAAAAAAAAAAAAAAGAAAAGAAAAACAACAACAACAACAAAGTTGGACAAAGCTAGAAAGCTCCCTGCCCTCACAAACTTGCCTTCTAGTGGGAGAGACAGCTGGCGAGTAAATGCATGAGTAAGGTCACACATGAGTAAGGTCCCTCTGGGAAGCAACGATGCCAGGACAGAAAGAAGATCGGGGGTGCGCCGGAGAAGAGGTGCTGGGCAGGGGGGTTACTTAGATGAGAGTGCATTTCCGGAAGTTTCCTCTGAGAAGTGCCTACTCCTGAAGGCTTCATGGGAATCTGGAGAAGAGTGCTCCAGGAACCGGGAAGTGCATGTGCAAAGGGCCTGGGGCAGAACAGAAAGAGCGCGCTGTGGCTGGAGCCCAGAGGGTGGGACTGAGTAGGAGAAACACAAACTGCTTTTCCTCCTCTGTTCACCCCACAATAATCAACACAGAAGACTTCTGTGACCAAATATGGGGGGCTCCCCCCATGGCAGATCAAATGAACACCTAATTCTGCAGCGGATGCCAGCTGGGGGCCCTCTGATTCAACTCAATTCTGCCGCTGTCTACCTGGAGGCAGTGTCAGACCCCACAGGTCGAGGGTTCAGACCCCAGGGCGGCCCCTCACTCCCGATGCCCCTCTCAAGCCCTGGGTTGCTTCACCTGTGCTTCTGACAGACCAGCTGTAAATTGGGGTTCCCACGACCCTGTCTTTGGGTTCAATTAACTTGCTAGAACGGCTCACAGGGCTCATGGAAGCACTGAGCTTATTTATTATAAAGGGTGTTACAAGGATACAGATGAAGGGATGCTAGGAAGAGGCATGGGGGAGGGGCACAGGGGAGGGGCACGGTGAAGGGGCATGGAGCTGCCATGCTCTCCAGGGCACCGCCCTCCAGGAGCCTTCCCATGCTCAAAAACTCTGTCCTCTTGAGTTTTTATGGAGGCTTCATTAGGTGGGCATGATTTTTAAAATTATATCATTTTAAATTTTTAAATTTTTAATTTTTGTGGGTTCATAGTAAGTGTATACATTTGTGGGGTGCATGAGATGTGTTGACATAGGCATGCAATGTGACATAATCACATCATGGGAAGGGCGTATCCACCCCTTCAAGCGTTTAGCCTTTGTGTTACAAACAATCCAATTACACTCCTTCAGTTGTTTAAAAATATACAATCAGTTATTCTTGACTATAGTCACCCTGTTGTGTGATCAAATAGTCGTATTTGATCATTCTTTCTCTATATATTCATTCTTTCTCTCTATATGTGTTTTTTGTATACATGGGCGTGATTGATTAAACCACAGGCAATTGGTGATCAGTTTGACCTTCAGCCTCTCTCCCCTCACTGCTGGAGGTTGGGGATGGGGCTGAAAGTCCCAGCCCTGTAGCTCTGACTTGGTTTTTCCTGAGACCAGTCCCCATCCTGACGCTGCCTAGGGACTGCCGGCCACCAGTGAGTCATTGGCAAACAAAAGGACATCACTTTGCAGATTCCAAGGATTTTAAGGCAGAAGACCAAACAAATATTTTACACTATCACAGTGGGAGGGGGTTGGAGGGAGATGGAGGTAGAGAGCTGGGGGGCCTCGCAGTTAGGATTTTAAGTACAGTGGGAAACCACTGGAGATTTTTCCATCAGGGAGGGCTGCATTTGCTGTTTCTGCTGTGGGAGAGGCTGCGGGGGCAGGCGTGGACGCTGGAGGTCCGGCTGGAGGCAGTGGCCCTCCTCCTGGTGACAGGTGGTGGTGGTGGTGGCCTGGGCTAGGGCAGAGCAGTGGATGAAGAGCGGACAGATGCGGGTGTATTTTTAGGGGCTGGAGCTCATAGAACATGATGCTAAACTGGATGTGGGAAGCGAGGGGTGAGGAGGCGTCCAGTGAGACTCTCAAGTGTCTGAGCCTGACGGCCAGGGGGAGGGAGGGGCCGCTTTTTGTTTGTTAGTTTTCATTTGTTTTTGTTTGTTTTCTTTTTTGAGATGGAGTCTCACTCTGTCGCCCAGGCTGGAGTGCAGTGATGCGATCTCGGCTCACTGCAACCTCCGCCCGGGTTCAAGCGATTCTCCTGCCTCAGCCTCACAAGTAGCTGGGATTACAGGCGCCCGCCACCATGCATGGCTAATTTTTGTATTTTTAGTAGAGACGGGATTTCACCATGTTGGCCAGGCTGGTCTCGAACTCCTGACCTTGTGATCTGCCCGCCTCGGCCTCTCAAAGTGTTGGGATTACAGGCGTGAGCCACCGCGCCCGGCCATTTTCATTTGTCTTTGAGACAGGGTCTCTGTCACCCAGGCTGGAGTGCAGTGGTGCGAACATAGCTCACTGCAGCCTCGACCTCCTGGGCTCAAGTGACCCTCCTGCCTCAGCCTCCTGAGTAGCTGAGTCTACAGGCACATGCCAGGACACCTGGCTAATTTTTAAACTTTTGTTTGTTTGTTTGTTTTAGAAAGAGAGTCACACTATGTTGCCCAGGGTGGTTTTGAACTCCTGGCCTCAAGCGATCGGCCCACCTCGGCCTCCCAAAGTGCTGAGATTACAAGTGTGAGCCAGAGCCAGGTGTCACTAACTGATGAGGGAAGCAAGAAAGTGGGGCTGGGAGCACATACAGCCCCCATACCCCAGTGCAAACCTGGGCTTACCTCAGCATGGATTGAATGGCTGTGAACTCCCTGTGGGGGCTGCGGAGGGAGGAGTCAGGATGCTGAGGTTCTTGTGTCACTCACACCGGATCCATCCCCTATCCTAATCCACCCACTTCCACAGTGTCTGGAATGTGAGACCAAAGAGAGAAAACACCACCAGAAATCCCAACATAGCAACAGCATCAGTAGCAGTAGCCCCTTTGGATGCTCAGAGGAACACATGTTTCATGGAGCTATTCGGTGGCCTGTACAGCAGGGAGTCTTGGGGGGACCATTTCACAGATGGGAAGACGGAGGCTGAGGGGTGGGGCTATATTTTGCAAGGTGGATCTTTTTTTGTGTGAGCATTTGGTCGCGCTGTCTCCCTCTTTAGACTTTACGCTGCTGAAGGCAGGCACCGAGTTCTGTGGCGTTCATGGTTCATGGGCATGCATGCAAATCAGTCTTTGCTGAGTTAATGAATAAATGATCTGGGGTGTAGCGAGGCTGGGGATGTGGTTGCGGGAGGGGAGTTCTGCAGACCTGCCCAGGGCCTGCCAGAGGCCGCACGTGCGGATTGTGGCCGCCAGGGGGCGCTGTGGGTCCAGCCTCGCTGGGCGGCCCGATTCAGATGTAGAGGCCCCAGCAGCCCGGGTCTCTCTGGCGGTCCCAGGGGCTGGGAAACGTCTGTTGTTTGAGGCTCTGGACACAGCAAAGATAAAAAATGAAAAACTGATGAACTAGGGCTGCAAGAATTATGTTCTCTTGTATGTTTACATGTAAAAATTTAACAGCTTCCATACATGAAATAGTCATGTAATATATTTTTGTGAAGTTACAGGGCTTGCAAAATTCTTAATGAACCATGTCCAGAGAGGGCAGGATTTAGAAAGGGGAAATTATCACAGTTCTTTTAATCTTGGTGGTGTGGGGCTTTAGGACAGTACATTCAAGATCTTCTCCAAAATCTGATTTGTGGTGTTCTTGTGAACTCAAGAGTCCAGGCCAAATGGCTGGCTGTGGTCTTCCAGGGATGGTCAATCCTGATCCAAACCTCAGATGCCCAGAACATATAAAATGTCAACACTGAGCCAGGCGCGGTGGCTCACACCCCTAATCCTGGCACTTTGGGAGGCCGGGGTGGGCGGATCACCTGAGGCCAGGGGTTCAAGACCAGCCTGGCCAACATGGTGAAACCTCGTCTCTACTAAAAATATAAAAATTAGCTGGGCATGGTGGTGAGCACCTGTAATCCCAGATACTGGGGAGGCTGAGGCAGGAGAATCACTGGAACCTGGGAGGTGGAGGTTGCAGTGAGCTGAGATTGTGCCACTGTCCTCCAGCCTGGGCGACAGAGTGAGACTCTGTCTCAAATAAAAGAAAAGAAAAAAAAAAAGAAAACCTCAATGCCGGCCACTCCCAGCCCAGTCAGGCAAGCTCAGCTCTGGCATCCTGGCTTGCTCTCCTGGGACAGACTGTTGCTAGCATTCATTGAATCTTTCTGAGTGCCATGCACTATTTTAAACCCTTGGCATATGCTCACTTAGTTTTCATCATAACCCAGGTGAGTGCTGTTATCATCATCATCTTCATTTTACAGATGAGGAAACTGAGGCACAGAGAGGTGAGGTCATTGTCCAAGGTCTTATGGCTGGAAAGGGTCAGAGTCTGCATATGAATATTGGCCACTGGATGGGGGGCATGCATGCTTATCAGCTACTCTGCATACCTCCTCACTGACTGGGAACCAGAGCTTCCTGTGGGTGCTGGCTGAGGCATCCCACTTTGTCTTATCCCTTATCGCAAGTGAAATTGAACTTGGGAACCCAGCTTCAAGAAACATCATTTCCAAGCAAAGGCAATGAATGCACACAGGTCCTGGCTCTGGAGCTTCTGAGGAGCCTGGGAGAGGAAAGGAGGTTGCAAGACTCATTTTCCCCAAATCCAATCCCAGCTCCATCTAGAAAGAGGCCCCGCATTCCAAGCATGTGTCCAATCACTCCAGAAGAGCCCCTGGCAGGGGAGCATCCAGGCTCATTCCAGAGAGGTCGAGAATGGGAGGGGAAGAAGAGGAGTAAGAATAAACATGTCTAAAAATAGTGCTTGGATCTCCGAAACCCACAACCAAACAGGAAAGAGAGGGCAGGAGAACTGGGAGGGAGAAGCCTGGAGGTTTGGCGGAATAAGGTGCACTGCCCTGGTGGGGGCTGTTTCTCTGACTTTCCTCTCTGAAGTCTTGGGAGCTAGGCTGGATGGAGGGTCTGAGGGTGAAGGCCAGATATCTCTGGAGTCATGAATGTTTCCAGATTTCACAACACGTTTGCCGTGAAGGCTTAGCCCTAGCAAACTTGATAGCATTTAGAAGTCTTCGGCTGAGGCAGAGGGAGGCTTTTAAGAGGGAGCTTTTTTTTTTCTTCTCCTCTTTCAGGAACAGATGTTTGAGCAACATTGGCCATGATGCACATGTTTCTGCAAACCAGATCTCACTTACCTCCTCAGCTTCCATTGCAAAATGGGACTTCCACTCCCCTGGGAAAACATCTCTGCAGATGGACTGGAACAACTTGGCGTGGAAGGTATTAAGCCTGAGGCTTGTGGTCGGGCCTGCAGTGGTTTCTCAGAACTATGCAAGACCCTTCTGGTCTCTGGGATTTTCCCTCTGCTTCTATGACCAGCCTCATCTATTCTTTTCTGGGCCACAGGAATTTCTTCCATTTCAGGGAACAGGGACTCTGAGATTAAACACTGGCATCTCTGGTCATACACTGTGGTGTGCTTGGCCCTGTGGTCTCTCTGTCTGTGGCAGTAACAGCTGTTCGAGGGAAGGACATAGTTTCCTTCATGATGTCAGCCTTGGAGATTAGGCAGATGGCAGGGTTTGGAAGCTAGAGCTGTGTGCTGAAGAAGATTGGATTCACCGTGTCCCTCAGGCAAGTCACTTTGACCCCTCCGTGCCTGTGTCCACTTATGTCCAACAGGAATTCTAATTCCTGCCCCATCAATTTCAGATTCTCATGAGGGTCATCAAGAAAAACATTTTATGCACTTTCAGTTGAAAATAGTTTGGGAAGATTTTCAAGTGTGTCATAAAGTACTCTTGGAACAAACCCTAACATCCATGACCCAGTTTAGCTAAGTATTTACAAGGTGTAGTGGAGCTGAGCTGTAATACCACACATCACCAGCAGGTGCCACTGTCAAACACATCATGAGTGTTCTTGCACAGGGGAGTAGTGTGGTTACCGTACGTTGTGTAAAACTAGTTTTTTTAAAATGGAAGGATGCATGTGGATCAGTGGAGGCAAGTTCAAATGCTTACAGAACTGGGAAGGCAGTGTAAATAGGCTCAACAGACCAGGTGCTTGTTCATGAGTGGTAGGGTAGTTTTTGCGGCTGGCTAGAGGGTAAAGGCATGCCCTGCCCACAAGCATGGCTAGAGATCAAGGGGGTGGGTGTGGGAACAGCTGATGGCTTACCTCCCCAAAGTGGCACCTGTTCATCACTTTTAAAGGTACACTCTTGGCACCATTATTATTATTATTATTTTGAGAAAGAGTCTCATTCTGTCACCCAGGCTGGAGTGTAGTGGTGTGATCTTGGCTCACTACAACCTCTGCCTCCCAGGTTCAGGCTATTCTTCTTGTGCCTCAGCCTCTCGAGTAGCTAGGATTACTGGTGCATACCACCACACCTGGCTAATTTTTTGTATTTTTAGTAGAGATGGGGTTTCACCATTTTGGCCAGGCTGGTCTCGAACTCCTGGCCTCAATTAATCCACCCACCTTGGCCTCCCAAAGTGTTGGGATTACAGGTGTGAGCCACTACGCCCAGCCAACACCATTATTGTTAAGACCATGATGAAAACATGTTAAAGTGTGAAAGTGAGGCTGTTAGACCTGTGGTTAAAGAGAGTGGCATTTTGTGTGTTGGGTTCTGGGGTAATGACACCCCCTCCCTCTGCACTCCGGCCCAGGCTGCCTTCCTGTGATTGCAGAACAGATTCCTGCCTCAAGGGAATGCAGACCAATGTTGCCAGATTGTCTTTTTTTTTTTTTTTTTTTTTTACAAGAGAATGTGGTTTTTTAAAATGTGAAATCTCCTGAGTTTTAATTATTGGCAACAAATTCCAATTATAATACTATATGGGCCAACCAAGTGCAGTGGCTCATGCTTGTAATCCCAACGCTTTGGGAGGCTTTGGCAGGTGAATTGCTTGAGCCCAGGAGTTCGAGACCAGCCTGGGCAACATGGCGAAACTCTGTCTCTATAAAAAATACAAAAATTAGCAGGGCGTGGTGGTACACACCTGTGGTCCCAGCTACTTGGGAGGCTGAGGCCGGAGGTTGGCTTGAGTCCAGGAGGTCGAGGCTGCAGTGAGCTGAGATTGCGCCAGTGCGCTCCAGCCTGGGCAACAAAGCAAGACCATGTCTCAAGAAAAAAAAAATACCATATGGGCCAAATGAAACATGTCTTGGCCAGGACTCAGTCTGTCAGTTTTGAGGTGGTATTTGCCTCTGCCTTTTAGGTGTGTAACTTGAGTCTAAACGTCTGTGGCTATCCACCTCTTTCTGGAGGTGTGTGGGTGGCTATACCTCATCAGCCTGATTCACTGAATGTGGTGTTTTTTGCATAAGCGGGGCTAAACAGATCCTACTGAGGGCTTTGAATGATAACAGCTAAGACATTAGCTTCTAGAGTCAGAGAGAACTGGGACGGAATCCTGGGTCTATGATTCACTAGCTGTGTGACTTTGAGAAAGTCACTTAACCTCTCTGAGCCTCAACTTCCTCATCAGTAAAGATGAGGATAATAAAAACACCACTGTGGTGGCCATGAGTTCTAACTGTTACCTTCTGGGCACACGGGGGGATAGCACTTCCGGGCCTGCCTGTGGATGAGGGGGTGGGGTGTGTGACTCGTTTTGGCTGATGAGCTGAAAATGAAGAATCACTCAGCTCACTTCTTGGGCTGCAGCATTTAGTTGCTGGTACAAGAAACTTCAGAGTTCTTTCCTTCCACCATGGTGACAGGCAAAATGTCTGAGACATTGGTGGATGTATCGCCTTGAATCCCAGAATGAGGACTACACGGAGCAGAGCCCAAGCTGGCTTCTGCAGCATGAGCAAGAGGCAGACTTTTGTTATTTCAAGCTATGGAGATCCAGGGGATTATTTGTTACTGCAGCATGACCTAGACCTCCCTGACTGACACACCTTCTGCGTGGGCAGGGAGGAGTCGATGAAATGATGCATTGAATGGGCTTAGCACAGTGCCTGGCTCATAGCATGTACTCAGTAAATGGCAGCTTCCTCTTCATTCATTCAGCAGATGTTTATGGAACACATGCTCCTGGCCAGGCTCGGTTCTAGGCACTGGGGATAGAGGATTGAACAGAACAGACCCAAATCTCTGCTGTCATAGAAATCCCTTCCGGTGACAGAGTAGCTATTCTCTGCCCTCAGCTGCAAGCCCAAGGAAAAAGGAGCCGTTCCCTTTGCTCTGGGGCCACAGTGCCTTGAAAGGCAGATCTGCAGATACCACTGGTGGCGGACAGACGAGGGTGTGGGGAGCCCCTCCCTTTGGAGAAGGCAGCAGACAGACTGTGAGGACTATGGGGTTTCAGACCAGGTCAACCCAGGCTGCCCACAGTGACGTCAGTGATGGCACCGGGCCAGCACAGACTGCCTGGGGAGTGGGTTGAAAAGAGTTGGTACAAGACACACACGCACGAAGCTGGGGGAGGAAGTCGCCACACATCTCTGAACACCTAAAGGTGTAACATTTTCCAGCCAAGCTCTCCACTCTTTGATGCAACAGCCAGGGCTGTGGTTAAAATAGATATTGGGAATTTCTGAAAGGGCGCTCACATTTTCCAAGTGCCTTTTATGTGCTCGGTGCTTGCCTTCTGTTGCATCTTTCCTTCCATACACAAATTCTTCAAGGAGGAGTTCTCCCCATGTTACAGATGAGGACACCGAGGCTCAGAGAGGCTGAATGAGCTGTTGAAAGCTGCACAGTGAGGTCATGAGGCCGCTGGGATCCCAACCCGGGTCTCCCCGAGAGCTTGTGAGTGTCCCCTTGGCTGAGGTCTCATGGCATTCTTGAGAACAAGGGGAAAATCCACACAAAATACTGGAGGCGTCCTGAGCCCCCTTCCCTTCCAGAGACCATCCCCCAACCCACTGGGGCCATCTTTTATTCTTCTTTCTGGTTTGAATGACTTTTTTTTAAATTTTTTTTGAGATGGAGTCTTGCTCTGTCACCCAGGCTGGAGTGTGGTGGTGCGATCTTGGCTCACTGCAACCTCTGCCTCCCAGGTTCAAGTGATTCTCCTGCCTCAGCCTCCCAAGAAGCTGGTATTATAGGCACGTGCCACCATGCCCAGCTAATTTTTGTATTTTTAGTAGAGACGGAGTTTCACCATGTTGGCCAGGATGGTCTTGAACTCCTGATCTCAAGTGAAGGTTTGGATGATTTTTGCCTGTTTGAAGACCTACTGTGTGCTGGGCCCTGCTATGCATTCTACCTGAGTTCCCTCGCTTCACGCTCGCAGTGGCCCACAGAGGTGATTGCCAGCCTTACCCCATTATATGGATCAGGCAGCTGATGCACAGGGAGGGTCAGCCACTTGCATGGGTCACACAGCCAGGAGGGCTCGATGTGGACTTGAACCTGGGGAGCTGGGCTTCAGTCTGTGCTCCGTTGCTCCCGCTGCTTCTTGCAACCATACGCTGGTGCCCTTCCCCTTCCTGGCGCCTGTGCGGTGCTTGTTCTGCTGCTGGTTATTCTCCCAGAGGCCCCTGTGGTGCCCGCTCCACACTCTCTATGGGGAAGGGGACCCTGTGGACTCCATACGCCTCTGGCGTCAGGCTGGGTGGGAAGCAGAGAGGCTGGAGTATTCAGCCCCTAGAGCCCTCCCTGCTTCCTGGGGTCTGGCTGTGGCTGGTGCCCAGTGACCATGACCATGGGGCCAGCTCTGTCCTCTTCCCACATCTCAGCCCCTGCTGGGAGGCCCTTCTATGGCTCCCTCTCTCCCCTGCCTGCAGGTGAAATTCCTTTCTCCACCTCTTCCTGGCTGTGGGGGCAGCAGCTCCCCACCGTTCTGGCCCCTGAGCCCCAGCACCTCCCTGACCTTCCTGCCTGTGTGGTCGGTAGTTCCCCTCATGATAGCCTCGAACCGTCGGACTTGCGTTCTCTCCCGGCTGGAGGAGCTGTGTGAGTCCAGCCCATCCCTGCAGCAGCCTCCAGGGTGGGCTTATCAGCCTCACTTACAGGTGAGGAAGCAAAGGCCCAGAGAAGTCAGGTTGTTCACCCAAGGTGACCAGCCTGTGAGCCCAGGCTGCCGTCTGACTCCAAGGCTGAATCCCTCGGTTGCCCTCACCACCATGGCGCCTGGGCACATGGTCTTCCCGAGCCTTGGTTTCCTCATCTGTGAAATGAAGAAGAAGAAGAACCTCCTCAAAGCGCTGATGGGAAGATGTTTCCCCTTCTTGGCCTTTAATGGAGCCGGGGCCGGCCCCCTCACTTCCTCCCCTCCCCTGCCCATCTGGAAAGCATAGATTGTCTTCCATCCCTTTAGCAGCGATCCTCAGATGTTAAAGCCTCATATTTAATATTTACACATCTTCTTCCAAAGCTGACAGCTATCTGGTATTTCTAGACTTTTCTTAACCACGTCAAGGCACCTAACATTCTCCAAATACCCATCAACCACTTGCCTGTGTGGCTGTTTGGACCAGGGTCACTCAGCCTCTGCTCTGCTGGCGCTGGGGCTGTGGGGCTGCCCTGTGTGCTCTAGGGTGTTTATCAGCATCCTTGGCCCGCGAGGTGCCAGGGCCACCCCAACTCCCAGTTGTGACAACTCAAAGTGTCTACAGACATTGCCAGCTGTGCCCTGGGGGGCAGAATTGCCCAGGGTGGAGAAGCCCTGGCCCGGAGGTTTTGTTTTTACTGGTCTGTGTTTGGAGCCACAATGATTTTTAAAGCACAAATTCACTTGCCCCTTCTTGTCCCCAGAAGTGTCAGGTTCCCATAAATGTTAGTGCTGACTTTTGGTTGTACTGTGGGTCTTTCTCTTGCTTTCTCTCTTTCTCTCTCTCTTTAAGTAGAGATGATAGAGTCTTACTATGTTGCCCAGGCTGGTCTCGAACTCCTGGCCTCAAGAGATCCTCCCATCTTGGCCTTCCAAAGTGTTGGGATTATAGACGTGAGCCACCGTGCCTGTCCTCTGCTGAGTCCCTAAAAGCCATGTCTGCTGTTCCACACAGGATGTCCTTGTTCCTTTCTTGAGCCATCCCAAAGCCTCTGTTTGCCCCATCCCTCCTAGAAGCCTGTTCTCTCTGAACTTTGGGGACTGTTTCGCCTGCCCTCAAGAACCCAAATGAGTTGCAAAATGAGATTTCCTCCAGGTGGCCCTTCCCTCAACCTCCATGCCTCTTAACGCTATTAATTTCCTGATTTAAAAAAAATCAATGCCTGTCCCTCTGCACTAAATATTAAACTGTTTTTGCAGGACTAGAGTTGGCAGGCTGCTGATTGGTGGTGGGAGTGAAGTGCCCTCTGATTTGGGGGATGGGGAAGGGCACCCTGGGGACTGGTGGAAGCCCAGCAGATGCCCTGAAATCCTCACCTCCCTGCCACCTCTCTGCCACCCTGCAAGCTTTGTCATTGAGGAGGCAGGACACACAAGGTCCCCAGATATCCATTTGTCTCCCCTCATTTGCAAGTGCTGAATGAAATCGTTCAGCGTCCCCCGACAGGGCAGAATGCAGCAACTCCAAATGAGCTATTTATGGGCCATTTTTTTCAGCATTACTTGCATATTATAATTAAGAGATAATGTCAGTGGAATAGAACATTGTCACTGGGTAATGGTCTCCTGCTGCTTCTGAAATGTCAAGGCAAAGTCACAGCATTTATCAAAAATAAATGTTGGCGGGAAGACGCGACGTTTGTTTTCACAGCAGGGACATCAATCCTGGTTCAACGATATGGCAATGTCTTTATTTCTCTTCTCCGGAGTGATGGATGCCAAGGGATGATCCTGCTTGACGGATGAGGGGTCTCGCCGGTGCGGGGAGGCCAGCTGGGGCAGGGGCGCCGGCTGCCTGACCAGGTGGCGACATGCTGATAGGGTTGGCAGGAGTATTCTGGCCGCCCTCGGCCAGGGCTGGGATCAACAAATTTGTTTTCCACTGATGCGTTGAAGGTGGCCCCAGGGGCATCATGGCTCCGCTTGGGCAGGGCATCTTCTGCAGCTGGCGGCCCCGCTGATTGGGTAGGGAGCGGGCTGACAGTTGGCAGAAGTCCTCCTTCCTGCCACCGCGTGGGTCCCTGGGGAGCCGGGCTAATGATGGAGCGGCGTACCCTTGGTCAACCTCCGTTTCTGCATCGCTGCCCAAGAGGGAGCCAGCCTCGGAAAGGACAGCGGAGACAGCCAGTCGCCTGCTGGCGACTCCTGGTGATGGGGGCATCTGCACTGCAGCATGGAGGAGGGACCTCGCCTCTCACCGCCCTGCTTAATTGCATGCTTGGCTGACATCTCTTCTGCACTGCTGCCTCAGTGATCTTTCTCAAGTGCAAATCTGCTCATGTAGCTCCCGGCTAAAATCCCCCAGGCCCTCAGAATAAGGTCCCAGCTCTGAAATGGGGGGCACAGGGCCCTGCATGATGCGGCTCCAGCACAGATTTCCCAAAGGCCTTGCAATTATTCCAAGCAGCCAGGCTGTGACATCCACTGGCTCCCCGCCACCCAGCCACAGCATTTATCCTTGTTTTTTTCCACCCGGGACTTCTTCTGTTCCTGCCTGGATGCAACCACCAATCTGTCTTCTCCCCCTTCTTCTTCGGGCCTCTATTCTGATTACTCCTCCTCCAGGAAGACTTCCTTGATCTCTCAAGCCTTGGCTGTGTGCTCTTGCCATAGGCTATGTCTGGGCTCTTCATTTAATCATGCTGTAGTGAGCACTTGGGTCTTAGTCTTTCTCTCTCTTCTGAGCTGTGGGCTCCACGAAGGCTTTGCCTGAAGCTCTATCCCTGGATATAGAGTGGGTGTTTCACAAGGTTGTGTTGGAACAGCTGAATATGCGAGTAAACAGATGGGGCCTTTTATATGAGTTTGTATCAGTTATCTATTGACAAAATAATGCTGCATAACAAATCACCTCAAATATCAGTGACCTCAAACAATAATCATTTATTAGGCTCATGCATCTGCAGGTCAGTGATTAAGGCTGGGCTTGGCTGGGCGGTTCTTCTGTCTCAGCTGGGTGGTTCTTCCGTCTCAGCTGGGCTCGCTCGCATGTCTGGGGGTGGCTGGCTATTGGTTGCTCCAGGGTGGCCTTAGCTGGGATTGCTGGGAGAGCTCTGCTTTGCGCTGCACATCTCTCCTCCAGCTGGCTAGCCTGGGCAGGATCTGAGATGATGGCAGAGTGGAAGAGTACAAGCAGTTGCTCCAGGCTTCTCAAGGCCCACCTTAGCCCTAGCACATTGTTACTTTTATCAGCTGACACCAGTCACAAGGCCATTTCAGATTCAAGGGGTGGGGGAGTAACTTTACCTCTTTGGTGAGAGGAATTGCAAAGCCACACAGCAAAGGGCATGCATACAGGGTGAGGTATAAACTTGGGGCCATCAACACAATCTATCAGAGAGGTTAAGTCAAGTCCTTACAACAGTGCAGTTGGTGTCCAAAAGGTGCCGTCCAAGCATGGCAACTCTTCTGAGGGTGACAACAATGATGGTGTTCCGTTTTTTAAAATTGTGGCAAAATACATCTAACATAGCATTTACCGTCTTAACCATTTTTGAGTGTATAGTTCAGGGGCATTGAGTACATTCACATTGTTGTGCAACAGATCTCCAGAACTTTTTCATCTTGCAGAACTGAAACTCTGTCCTCATTAAACAAGAACTCCCCATTTCTCTCTCCCTAGCCCCTGGCAATTGCCATTCTACTTTCGGTCTCTGTGAATTTAATGACTCTAGCTACCTCCTCTAAGTGGAATCAAACAGTATTTGTCCTTTTGTGACTGGCTTATTTCACTTAGCATAATGTCCTCAAGGTTCATCCATTGGGTTAGCACATGACAGGGTTTCTTCCTTTTCCTGGCTGAATAATATTCCGTTGTATGGATGGACCACAGTTTGTTCATCCATCCATCCGTCCGTCCGTCCAACCATCCATCCATCCATCCATCCATCCATCCATCCATCCAACCATCCATCCATCCATCCATCCAACCATCCATCCATCCATCCATCCATCCATCCATCCATCCATCCAACCATCCATCCATCCATCCATCCATCCATCCATCCATCCAACCATCCATCCATCCATCCATCCATCCAACCATCCATCCATCCATCCATCCATCCATCCATCCACCACCCCATCCATCCATCCATCCATCCATCCATCCATCCACAAACCCTTAGGTTGCCTCCACCTTTGAGCTCTTGTGAATCAACACATCAGGCTGCTATAAACTTCAGTGTGCATATATTTCTTTGAGATCATCTTTTCTATTCTTTCGGATATAAACCCAGAAGTGGAAGCTGAGCATGGTGACTCATGCCTGTAACCCCAGCACTTTGGGAGACAGATGTGGAAGGACTGCTTGAGCCCAGCAGTTCAAGACCAGTCTGGGCAACATCTCGAGACCTTGTCTCCAATAAAAAATTAAAAATTAGCTGGGCGTAGTGGCACATGCCTGTGGTCCCAGCTACTTGGGAGGCAGAAGTGGGAGAATCACTTGAGCCCAGGAGGTCGAGGATGCAGTGAGCCATGATCACGCTGCTGCACTCCAGCCTGGGCGACAGAGTGTGACCCTGTCTCAAATAAATAAATAAATAAATAAAACCCAGAAGTGGGTTTGCTGGATCTTAGATGGTGTGACTTTTCGGCTTGCAGGAAAGGCCTGTGGAACACAAATGCCGATCCGTGGGTTAACAGAGCAGCTATTTACGGGGCAGATCTGGGGTCGGGTTGCCTGGTTTGGACCCCAGATCCTCTGCTTCCTGATTATGTTTCCTCCGTGAAGCCACCCACTCTAAGCCTCAGTTTCCTCCTCTGTGCAATGGGCGTGATACTAAGACCTATCCGTAGAGTGTGAGGATTAAACGGGTAAGGTGCTTACATAAGCTGATGCATAGCCAGCTCTCAACACACAATACCCACGTGTTGTTTTCCAGTGATCAGTGCCTTTGACACTGCCCTAGCCCCCCTGGAATGAAAGCACTGTAGTTGATGGTTGGCTGGCAGCAGTGTTCTTCTTCACTGTGGGAATATACCCAGAGTTTATCTCCTCCGGGCAAACCACAGGGACGGCTGGGTTCGTGTTTGGTGACAGGTGCTGACACCACATCTCCTCTGCTGGGGTGTCCGGCCGGGGCCTTCGAGGGGTTGGGGCTGGTGCTAAGTTGGCGTTTAGCAGGGTGGGAGGGATGCTCCTTCCGCCGCTGTTCAGCTCTCTCTTTCCTAGGCCTGCTCTTCCCCCTCCACCCCTCCGCACAGATTGCAATTTCGGCCTCGGCAGGAAGAGAGGAATGAGCTTGCATAATAGAGGAACATTTGGTTCTTTCAGCCTGGGCCTGGAGAGGGGGAAGGCTTTTGTGCTGAAGTGTGCACCACGGGGGCAGACTCGAGAGGTTTCCTGTGTGCTGGGGCTGGGAGGAGCTTTGTGCATGGCAGGGATGGCCGCACTGAGGTCCAGATGGACGTGGGGGTGGGGACCTCTCCCCCAGGGAAGGGCAGATGGGGAGGGTGACTTTGCTGTTTCTCGGAGATGGGAAGCAGGGCAAGAGGAAAACCGCACAGGGCAGGGATGGGAGGCCCTGGCAGGGCTGGGCCTCGGGCGCCCTGGGCCGTGCACACGGCCCCAGCGGACTGTTCCTCTCCCCAGGGGCTTTTGGGCCACTTCCTGCACACCCCGGGGAGGTCTGTGGCCTCAGCCTGGAGTTAAACCTGTGCCTTCCTGATCCAAGGGGATGGGTTTGAGCTCTGAGGGGGCCTCTCCAGGACCACTGGGCCAGAGGAGAGAGAGAACGGTGTGCAAACACGGCCAGTGCCAGCAGGTCGCTCCCCAGATGTGACCACACCCACCCAAACAGGACCCCTGGCACTGCTGATCATCAGGGTCAGAGATGGGACATTCATTCCCACTGGATATTTAAAAGCCAGAGCAGGGTCTGCACCGGGAGTCTTTGGGGGCTTCCATAACTTCCAATGCCATGTCTGGGTCTCTGACCTGGCTCAATCCTCACAGCAGAGGGAGGCCAGGGGCAGCTGGCCAGGCTTTCCACAGGGATTTGCTGTGCATCGACTCTGTCCTGGGCCCCGTTCTAGATGCTGGGATACAGCCGTGAGCAAAGCAGACAGAGATCCAGGTGCTCGGAGGTTTATTCTAGTGGAGAAGGAGGTGGACCCGGATCAAGCCAACATCAAGGCACAGACAATGGCATTGTGGGGGTGCACAGCCAGCCTCAATTCCTCACCACCCCCCACATCCGTGCCCTTTACGGGATGGCAAAGAAGTAGAGTGCATTTCCCCACCTCTTGACGTTAGGTCTGGCCATGGGACTTGCTTTGGCCATAAGAAGGCAATGGAAATGAGGCTGTATTAGTACTGGCCCTATCCCTTCAGGGACCTTGTATTATGCTGTGCCTCTGTCACTGGGGGAGACAAACAGGTTACCTCGCTGATCCAAGGAGGAAGAGAGACAGGTGGGGCAGCCCAGCCCAGCCTGGATCAGGTGACCCCCAGCCAACTAGCAGACGTGGAAATGATAATGAATGATCGCATGTGGGAATCTTTTGTTACGCAGCATATCGGCAGCAATAGCTAACTGATACAATCAGCTACTGCTAAGTGCTGTTATTAATGCCTTTTTATAGGCAAGAAAACTGAGACCTGCAGAGGTGAAGAAGCTGTCTTGAAGTTAGAGATGGCTGCGCCCAGACAAGAAGCCAGCTGTGCTAACTCCAGGTGGTTGCTCATTCATCCAGCCCATTTTTACCAAGCACCTACCATGTGCCTGTAATTGTGCTGGAAACTGAGGTAATTCAGTGGAAAAGTTCCTTCTGTGAGCAACCTGTTAGAACTCCTCTTTTCCTAGAGTTTCAGCAGAAGTCTGAGGTTTGGTTCCCATCAACCTGGTGTGGGTCACCTGCCCGCTCTGAGCTAGTCACGGCTGCAAAAGAATGTGAAGCTCTGATTGGCCAGGGTAGGTCACGTGTTCATGCTTCTCCCTGTAACCGGGAGAAGGGATGACCCCATCGGAACCAGACGGACTGAGAGTGGAGGAGAGATGGTTTTCCCAAAGAAAAAGGGGTGCTATTAAACCCCAAGAAGGGGAAATAGGTGCTGGGCCGATAAAAAAGAACAATGCATACTCCAGAGCCCCGGGGCCCTAATAAAGACCCCTGCAGCTCTCTGATCCTTAGTGAAGCCCCCCGAGGTCCAGGGCTGCTCCAACCTCCCCTGCCTCCGACACTCCTCGTGGGCGCTCTGCCTGGCTCTCGGAAGATCAGATGTGATTTATTCCTGGCATCTGTGCCGCCACTTGCCGCGAGGTGCTTTGCAGCAGAACAATAAGTTACAGGGCCATTTATCTTGTTGGCGGCTTCTGATAAAATGAGCAGTCTGTGCAGACAGGGCCTTTAACGAACATGATCAGGGCTGTTCATTTAGAAACCAGGAGGCCTTGACATTGGCTTTCATTGAAGTGGTTAGCAGCGAGGGGCTTGGCTGGGTTTGTTCAGAATGGAGGGTTGCAGCAAAGGGCAGACCTGTCTTTGAGTCTTGTCTGTGCCTCTACTCTGTGTTTGACTTTGGGTAACCTACGTGATCTCTTCCAGACTTTGTTTCCTCACCTGTGAAACAGAGATGTCTCAGTCAGTATCGGCTCAGTTGTGTTGCAGTAACAAACAACTCCAAAATCTCATGGTTTTCTAACAACCAACGTTTGTCTCTCACCCGTGCTATGTGTCTGCTGTGTATTGGCGAGGGGCTCTGTGCCATGTCTTTTCACTCTGGGATGCAGAGGGGGCCTCTGCAACGTGGAGCATCATCGGGCTTGAGGCAGGTTGTGCACTGCTTCTTAGGGCTTCTTCTTAGATGCAACTTACACCACTTCTGCTGACATCTCGTTGGCCCAGGCAAGCCACACGGCCATGCCTGACTTCTGGTGGGGGACGGGCATAGAGATGAGAAATCCTGCCTGTGACTGTTATCAGGAAAGCTGGAGAATTATTATCTATCAGAGAGAACAGTTCTGCTGAGCCATCATAGAGTCAGGGGTTCTTTTTTTTTTCTTGTCCCTCCTGGGGCTGCTAATCATCTGAGCCGAATCCATTCTGTTTTTCGCTGCCAGATTAATCATTCTCCTCGTGCCTCTGCCACATCACTCCATCTGCTGTGAACTTGAGTGCCTGCTGCAGGGCGTTGAAGCTGGTCAGCCTGGCACTCAGAGAACCCCTGGGCTGGGCACCTCTCAAGATAGTCAAAGCTGAGTCAGAGAGGGCAGGGACTAGGCATTTCTCACTCCCCACTTCGTCTCCAGCTTCCAGAACTGGCATACAGTAGGTGCTCAGTAATTATTTGGTGCCTGGCATACAGTAGGTGCTCAGTAATTATTTGTTGCAACTATGAAATGACTTGCCCAAGCTCACATGCCAGATTGTAAGCCAGACGGGGCTCACGGCAAAGTGCTCACTATTGACAAGGCTCAGTGCAGCCGCCCCGCGGCCACGGTGTTTTCTGGCACTTGGCACTCGCTGTGCCCCAGGCCTCAGGAGCCGGCTGTCTTGTGTGTATCAGTCCCTGGGAGTCCTTCAAACCACTCCCCAAGGAAGGCACTGTGGTGAGCAGGTTCTTTACTGAGATATTTATCTGTGTTTATTCACCCTGTGATTTTCCCTCCCCCAATTCCAAGGCAACATCCAGCCCTTTCCTTGATATTTGTTTTCCTGGACAGAGATGAGAAGCTTCTGGAAGATAGTCCATCTATATTGGCCTTTTGTGAAAACTCGATGTATTAGTCAGGGTATAGATTCAGCTGCTGTAACAAAGAAACTCCAGGCCGGGCACGGTGGCTCATGTCTGTAATCTCAGTGCTTTGGGAGGTTGAGGTAGGAGGATCACGAGAGGCCAGGAGTTTGAAACCAGCCTGGGCAACACAGTGAGACCCTGTTTCTACAAAAAATACAAAAAAAATTAGCTGGACATGGGCATGGTGGCACACACCAGCAGTCCCAGCTACTTGGGAGGCTGAGGCAGGCGGTCAAAGTGGCAGTGAGCTATGATAGAGCCATTGAACTCCAGCCTGGGCGACAGAGCAAGACCTTGTCTCAAAACCAAACCAAACCAAACCAAACCAAACCAAACAAAACCAAACAAAACAAAAAAAGAGAGGAGAGAGAGAGAAGAAAAACTCCAATGCGACATTGGCTAAAGCAAGACAGAAGCTTGTTTCTCTCTAATGTAAGAGGGCTGACGGAGGCAGGCTGCCAGGACAGCCAGGAGCTTTGCCTTACAGTAACTGGGGCCCAGCCCCTTCCATCCTGTTGTCCATCCCCCCTGGATATTGTCCTCATGGCGTGGTTGAAGCAGTGTTAAAACCAGACCCATGCTCCAGCTCTCAGAAAGAGGGAGAGGGAGAAGCCCGTGAAGCAGGTGTGGACACTTCCACTCACATTCCAGCAGGAGCAAGGGAGAAGGGAGCGAGGTCTCCGGGTCTCAGGCTCTGTGGCCGTGTGCCCCGCCAGTTTTATTCCCACAGAACAGGAGGAACTACACGCTGGTCACACCTGAGCTTGCTAGGAAAGCTGTTGCTGGTTCTGGAGGGAGATGGAGAGAGGGAGTGAGATTTTTGTGTGCTGGGAGCAGGTAGCGAGGCAGGCCTGGTGACCTGGTTCTGCCGCAATGCTCTGGAGGTGAGTGGTCTAGAATTTGTGTCCTGTGCCAAGAAGAGGGCGCCCTAAGCCAAGAGTTCCAAGGCAGACAAGGCCCGCCCCCTTCACCCCAGAAAGGACCACTTCACAGTCCCCATTCCCCATCCCAGGTCTCTCCAGGGTGCCCAGGGGAACCAGTGACTGGAGGGACCTCGTGGACATTTGGTCTTTGATCTGACCCAGCATGGAGGAGCCCCAATCCTGAGACTGAATATTCCTTCATCCTGGGAGGATGGGGTTTGGAATCAGCCCCCAGTCAACTGGAAATAAATAAAAATCAGTTATATCTTGCAGATCGGGTTTGCGGCCTGACATGTATGCACGTTGCCTTGATATCCCTCTTATATTAAGTGAGGAGACTAGAGCTCAGAGAGGTCAGGTCACTGCCCTGTGGTCACACAGCAAGTTCACAGTAAAACTGGCATCGGGAACCAGGTTGGCGGTTTGCAGACCCACATGCACTGTGGCTGTGCTATTCTCTCTGCTGGGAACCAGGTTGGTGGTTTGCAGACCCCGCGTGCACTGTGCCTGTGCTGTTACTCTCTGCTGGGAACCGGGTTGGCGGCTCGCAGACCCGCATGTGCTGTGGCTGTGCTGTTACTCTCTGCGTGGGTGTGCAGGCACTTTTTGGAGTTTGGACACAGGGCAGGCAGGAGGTATTGGGGTGGTGGACGGTTTTGTGTACCTGAGGGCATAGGTGGCTGGGATTTGTGATGTAGGCTTGCCAGGGGTTCCAGAAAGTTCAGCAGGCCACATTCTGGGAAACCTGTTGGAGGCTCTTGGTTACTTTCTAAACAAGTGTTTACCACTGGGCTGGGCTGGAAGCGGCTGGCGAATTATTCAAAGGCCATTGCGTGGGGGAAGTCCGTGGCTTCTGCCAAGCCCCCTCCCCGCCCCACTGCCTGCAGTGTGCCTGCTCGGGGAACCGTCTCTCAGGCTCCAAGGGGAGTGATGGGAGTGAGCTGTAGGATGAGTGGCCAAGAGCTTAAGGCTGTTCTGCCACTTCTGGGCCAGGCCAGTTAATCCCTCTCTCTGAGTCTCAGTTTCCTCATCTCTAAAAGGGACCCAGAATACCAGTGCAGGGACAATTCCATGAGAAAATAGGTAGCTATCTAGCCCAGTGCCTGGTGCAAGTAGCAAGTACTCAACATAATGCCAACATTTTCTGGTCAAGTGGAGCTTTCCTGTTCTTTAAGACTCAGTAATTTTTCTCTTCGGTGTGCACCAAGGCAGAAGTCTTGAACGTGTGTCCCAGGCGACATGACGAAGAATGTGTGCAGCAGCAGCAGCATCTTTAAGCCTCAAAAGGAAACCCAGGCAGGCGCGGTGGCTCCCGCCTGTAATCCCAGCATTTCGGGAGGCCTAGGTGGGAGGATCACTTGAGCTTAGGAGTACAAGACCACCCTGGGCAACATGTCGAGACCCCATCCACACAAAAATTACAAAAGTTAGCTGGGCACGGTGGTGTGCGCCTGTGGTCTCAGCTATTCAGGAGGCTGAGGCAGGAGGATCACCTGAGCCCAGGAGGCAGAGGCTGCAGTGAGCTGAGATCACACCACTGCACTCCAGCCTGGGTGATGGGAGTGAAATCCTGTCCAAAAAACAAAATAAAAAAGAAAGGGCTGGGTGCAGTGGCGCACACCTGTCATCCCAGCACTTTGAAGAGGCCGATGCGGGTGGATCACCTGAGGTCGGGAGTTTGAGACCAGCCTGACTAACATGGTGAAACCCCCATTTCTGCTAAAAAAAAAATTTAGCTGAGCGTGGTGGTGCATGCCTGTAAGCCCAGCTACTTGGGGGGCTGAGGCAGGAGAATCGCTTGAATCCAGGAGGCTGAGGTTGCAGTGAACTGAGATCGTGCCATTGCACCCCAACCTGGGCAACAAGAGCAAAACACCATCTCAAAAAAAAAAAAAAAAAAAAAAAAAAAAGCACAAACTCAACCCTGTTCCCTGTGCAGTCACCCCCTGTTCCTTTCTCCCCTGGCCCCTGGCAAACACCAATCTACTGTCCAGCTCTATGGGTCTGCCTGGTCTGGGCTTTCCGTAGAAATGGCACCGGACACTGTGTGGCCTTCTGTGTCTGGCGTCTTTCACTCTGCATCATGTTTCGAGGTTTGTCCACTTTGTAGCGTGTGTCAGTGCTGAATCCGTTTTGTGGCTGGTCATATTCTATTGCATGGACAGACCGTGTGTGGTTTACGGAGTCGTCAGCGGGTGGACATTCGGGCTGTTTTCACTTCTTGGCTCCTGTGAATAACGCTGCTATGCACATTTGTGTACAAGTTCTGGCGCGGACGCGCGTCTTCATACGTCTCGGGACTATGGACATTGGAGGCCAGTGCGCTCCTTGTGACGGGGCCCGTCCTGTGCGCTGTGGGACGTTTCGCAGCATATCTGGAGCCACAGCACCCTCTCCACCAGTTGTGGCAGCCAAAAATGTCTCCGGACACTACCAAAGTGCCTGGAGTCAATCTCACTTCAGGTAAAATCGAGACTCATCTGTGGAGAGTTAAAAAACAAAACCTAGTCACAGAAGACTACATACACGATGACCCTTGCGTTAGGAAGTTTAAAAACAACGACGACTCGATAATCAATTTTTTTTTTTTTTTGAAAGTCTTGCTCTGTCACCCAGGCTGGAGTGCAGTGGCGTCATCTTGGCTCACTGCAATCTCTGCCTCCCGGGTTCCAGCAATTCTCCTGCCTCAGCCTCCCGAGTAGCTGTGATTACAGGCGTGCTTCACCACACCCAGCTAATTTTTGTATTTTTAGTAGAGACGAGATTTCACCATGTTGGTCAGTCTGGTCTCGAACTCCTGACCTCAAGTGATCCTCCCGCCTTGGCCTCCCACAGAGTTGGGATTACAGGTGTGAGCCACCTCGCCCGGCCTGATAATACATTCTTTAGGGTGAGCTTCTCAAAGCTGCAGCAGCAACAGCTCCTGGAAACGTGTGGGCAATGCACATTCTCGGACTCTACTGCAGCCTTGCTGAGTTGGACGCTCTGGGCTGGGCCACAGTCTCCCAAGTGACTGAGCACACTGTCGTGTGAGAAGCACCGGTTTAGGCACAAACATGCTCTTGCCCAAAGCCCACAGTGAGGACAAAATATGTGTTTATTAAATCGAGGAGTGGGGGTTACTTCCGGGGAGAGTCTGGGGGCAGATGTGTCCCTGCCTATGCTCTGTTCTTGCATTGGGGGTAGCTTCATGAGTGTCCATTATATTGTGAAACAAATTCAAAACCACAAGAAGAAATGAAGAAATAAACCCATAAAACAAAAACAGGACAGGCTTCACCAGCCATGGGAGTGAGTCACAAGACAATGATTAGTCCGATTTTATGCACCTGAGGTCACGAACGAACTCATGTGGACCATGACTAGCATGTCCAAGTTTATTCACCAAGAGGGGAGTGAGGGCCCCGCTGCTGTCCACAGATAAGCTGTGGCCTCTGCTGTCTGTTGCCTCCACTTTTCTCAGACACCTCTGCCTCTGGGAATTAGGGGTAGTTGCTAAGACCTATTGAACAGTTGCTGTGTGCCAAGTCTGTTAGCTTAAGCCCTCACGCTGGTGCCTCTGAAGTCCCCTTTTACAGATGTGGAGACTGAGTCTGGGGATTGCCCAAGGTGTGGAGGGGCTTGGGGTTGGAGCCCCAGGTGCACATCTGTCCACACAGACCCTTTGCGGGGCTGAAGCAGGATTACTCTGAACATCCAAGTCAAGGCCACCACGGGCTTTCATCCAACAACAGAAGCCAAGTTCAAGGTGTCTTGGTTTCTTCTGAAATTGCCCTAACCTTGCCTGTTAAAGGCCTGGCTGACTTGTGCTGTTCTTTTTCTTGAAGAAGTCCCCAAAAAATGAAATCACAAAGCCCAGAGAGGTGAAGACATTGCCCAAGACCCACAGCAGAGGCAGGATTCAAACCTGGCTCACCTCCTCCAGGAAGTCCTCCAAACCTGCTGCATTTCCCCAACTCCCATAGAACTCAGGGGCTTAGGGACACGTCAGCAGAGCCTGTTTGCCTTCTAACCCAACATGATGGGTCGCCAGCCCCTCATAGGCAGAGCCGAGACCTTTGACTTCTTTGTGTGTTCCTCCTCTCACCTCCCTGATCCTCTCCCGTTAGGTCAGTGTGAGCTGGGCGCACATGGGGCATCCAACAGGCCCTTTGCGTGTGAGTGGGCAGCGCAGTGAGGCAGCCTGAGGCTCAGGAACAGGGCCCTCTGAGCATTTGCCCTTGTCTCCCCCGCTTCAAATTGTTCGGGAACAGAGACACCCAACTCTGCGAATTACACTGAAACCAGGAAGGTCCCACTCACTCCCTAAAATGATAAATCAAATGACAGCTAACGGCGACCAAACCCTTTCTATGTGCTCTGCACTCTGCCTGGAGGAATACGTTTAACACGCAAGAGGGCCTGTCTATCATTACTATCCTCCCCATTTTACAGGGAAGGAAACGGGCACAGAGAGGCTGAGTGACTGGCTCAAGGTCACACAGCAAAAAAGAGAGGGAGCCAGGATGTGAGTCCTCCTTGGGGTGGAAAGACTCCAGCGAGGGCTGTGGTTTTGGCTTTCCATGGGGGAGGCTGGGGAATGAGGCCAGGAGGCCCCTGAGGCTGATTCTAGGTCTCTGTCACGTGGTTTCTCTTGGGTCAGCCAGCAGGGGTGGGCAGCTCTGAATGCAGGCTCAGCCCAGGCCAAGGAATGTCACAGCAGCGGCTGTGGCTCAGCGGGCCAGCCAGAGCGGAGGCTGGGGGAGGGAGTGGCGTCTTGGCAGCCGTGACAAATAGAAAACAGATTGTGTTTCCCTTTGCTTCCACCCCCAGCCGGGGGAGGGGATGCGCCGGAACCCAATTACCCACTTACAATGGATGCTCTATTGTGGAACGGGAGGCAAGGTCGGGGCAGGGGGAGCAGGCCCTGCCCGGGGCGCGGTGTCCCTGGCACGGCCCCGTTGCTCGCCCGCCCTGGCTGACCTCCCTTCCTCCTGACTCTGCTGCCAGCCCCGCCGCCCCCTCTCCTAGCTCACAAAGACCCAGCGCCCTTTCCAAAACTGGGTCTTCCTTCCAGGCAGCCTTGACGCTCACTGTGGAGCCGCAAGGACTGTGGATCCTTGTCTGAGCACTGAAGTCCAGCGAAGGTTTCTGTCCTTCCTTCCTTCCTTCATTCATTCTTTCACGCATTCATTCCTCCCCCACCAGCCCCCTAATCTCTGTCCTCTATCTTGTTAATGATCTGGAAATATTTGAGCATCCAGGCGCTTGGTTCCCATCGAGATCCACTCATCGATTCACTAAATATTTACTAAGCACCCACTATGTGCAGGCACTAAGAATCTGTTCATTTACCACTGTTTGTGGAGTACCTACTGTGCATGAGGCCCTAAACAGACTTGCATTCACTTACCAGGTATTTGTGGAGCATCCACAGAGATACGTATGTTTGTCCAGTGTTTGTGGAGCGTGTAATATGCGCCAGGGAGTCATTCATTCATTTACCAAGCGTTGGTGGGGCACCTACTACGCTCTGGGTGTTGGGGTGCCACAATGAACAGGACAGACATGGTCTCTGCCCTCAGGCATCTTATGGTCCAGTGGGTAGGGGCCGACTCTTAACAACAATTTGATGTGCTGTGCATTTATTGCACACCAACTGTGTGCAGGGTTCTTGGAGGGCAGGATTAGAGACGCACGCTGGTCAGTGTGAACAGCCTGAGCATGAATCAGACCTAGATTGGGACTGGGGTGCTGACTGCATCACCAAAGAAGGAGACTGACTTCACCTCCAAGACCTCAGTTTACTCAGCTGTAAAATGGGTGGTGGTGAGACTTAGCCAAGGGGCCTGGGAAATAGGAGTTTGCTCCTGTTGGGGACAGCTGTTGCTTTTACCAGCTCAGCATCTGTTCCTCCTGGTAATGGAGCCCCGGGATCTTGTTGGGGGAAACAGTTTTCTTCTTTTCTCCCATCATCTGTAGTTCAGGTGGGGCTGACTCGCCTCCCTGGCTCCTGGAGGAGCACATGACCAAGGCTTGGCCAATCAGGTCATCCCATCCTCTGACAGCAGTCATTGGTCCAAAGGAGGGTCACATGATGCAGTCGGGGATCAGTGAGATTCTTACCTTAGGAGGGGAGAGCCTGCCTGAGAATAAAACCAACCCAGAGGGCTAGGCGTGGTGTCTCATGCTTGTAATCTCAACAGTTTGGGAGGCCAAGGTGGGCAGATCACCTGAGGTCAGGAGTTTGAGACCCTGTCTTTACCAAAAAATACAAAAATTAGCTGGGTGTGGTGGCGGGCACCTGTAATCCCAACTACTCGGGAGGCTGAGGCAGGAGAATTGCTTGAACCTGGAAGGCGGAGGTTGCAGTCAGCCAACACTATGCCAATGCACTCTAGCCTGGGCAACAAAAGGTGAGACTCCATCTTAAAAAAAAAACAAAACAACAACAACAACAAAAAAACCCAGAGGAATGGAGAGAATGGGTCCTGGTGGTGCCGTTGTGAGCCCCTGGATCCAGCTGTGCCTGAAACTCACCCAACCCCTGGACTTTTCAGTAATGTGAGCTGATAAACTCTCTGTGTCGCTTCAGCCACTTTGAATTGGGAATTTTGTCACTTGCAGCCAGGAGCCCTGACTGACAAATAGGCCTTTTCTCTCCCCTTATTTCATAAAACACTACACGCGGAACAAGCAAAATTAATGCCCCTGCTTCCTAAACAGCCGATGAGCAATGGCTAATGGTAGGGGCTGGGCAATGACTCCTTTCTCTCTGGTGCATGAGGACTTCCATTCTCTGGCCGGCCCCTGACCTCACCTCACTGAGCTGGAGCAGAAATCACTTAACCTTCCAGGCCTCGGCGTTTAGAGGTTTGTGATGGATGGTGCTTGGCCTCGTGGGCAGAAATGGAAAATTCTCGGCCGTCTGATCTGTCCCTTCTTTCTGCTTTTCACGGCTGGCCCCGGCAGGAGTCAGTGGCGGGATTCGGAGATGGCAAACGTGTTCTGTCAAGGGCCAGATAGTAAATATTTTAGGCTTTGTGGGTCATGAGGTCTCTGTTGTGCATTCTTTGTTATTTTTTGTTTTGTTTGTAAAAACTCTTTAAAAATGTAAAGAATGACCAGGTGTGGTGGCTCATGCCTGTAATCCCATTGCTTTGGGAGGCCAATGCGGGAGGATCACTTGAGGCCAGGAGTTTGAGACCAGCCTGGGCAACGTAGTGAGGCCCAGTGTTTAAAAAAAAAATTAGCCAGGCGTGGTGGCATGCACCTGTAGACCCAGCTACTCGGGAAGCTGAGGTGGGAGGACTGCTTGAGCCCAGGAGTTCAAGGCTGCAGTGAGCTGTGATTGGGCCACTGCACTCCAGCCTGGGCAACAGAGCAAGACCCTGTCTCAAATAAATAAATAAAAATTTTTAAAATGTAAAAATTATTCTTAGTGTGCAGGCTGTGAACTCTTCTCCTTTGCTACCGGCTGGATTTGTCTCATGGCTGCGCTGTGCTGGCCCCCGGATGAGGCTATGGTTCTGGGGAATCAGTGGCCCTTTTCTCTTTCCTGAGTTCTCTCCCTCCCTTTCTTCTCCCCTCTCTTTCTTTCCATTTCTTTTCCCTTTCTCCTTCCTGTCTTTGTTCTCTGTTTCGTGGGATAAAAACCCTTGTTCTCACAAACCCAGGAAATATTCTGGAACTATTTTGGTGTCAAAACTCATCCTTAAAAGTAAGCCCATCTCCTTTGCTTGCCATTTCTCCCCATGGCACGTAGTACAATTTGTAATTATAGATTTATTTCTTTAATTGTTTTGGGGGTATCTGTTTCCTTGTTCTGAAATAGAAACTCCATGAAGAAGGAAAGCTGGGGAGGGGGTGGGGGGTCTGGGTTTCCAGGCAATTTGGGGCTGCTTTCAGCGAATGGGGGTGGGGGTGGGACATGACTGTGGTGAACTTGACAAGGGGCAAGATGCTGGCCTTGCAGCTGTGTGGGCGGAGCTGGGCGGGGCTGGTGGCTGCTGGAGTCGCCTCTGCCCAGGCAGGCTCTGGCCACGACCCTGAGCCATGAATGGAGGAGGGAGTGGGCTCTCGTCCCTGGCCTCCCAGAGGCCACAGCTCGCTAGGGCCAGCTGGCAGGTGTGATTCTGTTCCTAAAGCTGGATCTTTCCTCTGCCAGTGGAAACCCATCACTCTCCGGCTGCTTGAGAACTGGCTACAATTTGCCAAGATTCGGATCTGGCTTCTTTAGGATTAAGGAGCTGCCGGGAGTCACAAGCAGAGACACTCACATGGGTTCTGAAGGTCCGCTGTCTGGGCACCCCAGGCTCGGAGTATTCTAAAATCCCGAGCCATCCACAGGTTCCCTAACAGGACCCTTCTGGCCACTCCAACAGGACCCACAGCCCGTGTGGGGGAGGCCCACGTTTCAGACACTGTAGACCAGCGGGGAGGAAGCGCCTGGTGGGTCTTGAGATGAGGACGTCTGGCCTGGGTGGGGAGTCCAGGCTGTGCAGCCCCACTGCATTTTCTGTGGGCTCCACTGCCCCTTGGGAGTCTGCAAAGGGTCCCAGCGACTCACCCATCTGGATGCCCTTCCTGCGGCTGCCTGTTCACCTTGGCTCACGCGTGGTGGCAGGTGGCATCTGCGGGAGATCCAAAACACTGGGCCTGGTGGAGCTGTGCCCCCAGCGGGTGCCCAGGGGTCAGACACACCGATCCACATCACC
Source organism: Nomascus leucogenys (assembly GCF_006542625.1). Lineage (NCBI taxonomy): Eukaryota > Metazoa > Chordata > Mammalia > Primates > Hylobatidae > Nomascus > Nomascus leucogenys. The sequence goes on along the minus strand of NC_044390.1, from coordinate 91,955,016 downwards.
ACACTGTGCCCGGTGTTTACATCCAGGTTTCATTCCGTTGGATGGGAGCCCAGACCATCCAGTTATTAAATATTTATAACGTCACTCATGCCTGGGCCTCTGTGGGGCAGTGCGACTGAAATCACTGATGTATTTTGAGATCCCCCCATCTCTCATTCAAATTCCTTGTCAGGACTCCCCTTAAGAGGAGTGGCTCAGATATGGCTTTTGTCAGAGTCGGTACCATTATTGTCCCTATTCCACAGAGGGGAAACTGAGGCACAGGACTGTTAAGTGCCCAAGGTCACAAGGCTTGGTTGCAATTCATTCATTTATGTATTGATGTGCCATTCAGTGATGGTGCTGCGGGTCAGAGGTGGACGAAGCAGCCCCTGCCCCTGCTCACGGGGTCTGGCAGGCAGTTGGGGGTGCGGGCACAGCTGGGGGACTTGGCTAAAGTCCAGGAGTCCAGGAAATCTGTCGAGTATGGTGTGGCCCAAGGGTTGAGCACCCAGCCTGAGTCCAAATTCTGGATCTGGGTCCAAATTCTGGGTCTGTCACTTACTACCCGTGCCTCAATTTCCCCACCTCTCAGCCTTTTGGTGAAGACTAAATAAGTTGTTATGTGTGAAGGGCGACAGGCTAGTCAGAGACGACACCGGTCGCAGCCAAGAGATCTTTATTGGAGAGGTAGAGGTCAGGTCGCGCGGGGGAGAGAGAGAAGAGAAGAGAGAGAGAGAGCTGCTGGTGTGCTGGGTTTTATATCCCTTGGGCCTACGTGGGGCGGGCCCAAGGGAAGGCAGGAGATGCTTCTTTCTGATTGGCCCTCCTTTGGCGGGTTCAGACAGTGCCCGGTCAAGGAGGGGAGAAGAACCTGGAACCGGCGCCATTAAGGTACCCCTGTTGCCTAACAATGTGTATCTGTAATAGATGAAACAGAGTGTGGCACATTCTAAGTGCTGAATCGGTATCACCAATGATCATGATAAATGCTAGTTGAGTACATGAACAAACAGCAATGTTTCAGTTCAGTCTTTGAGCATCCATGGGTGACAGTAGCTAAAGTTTAGACCATGTGGGGAACAGTGTGCCAGCTAGAGGGAACAGCATATGCAAAGGCCTGCCCCACTGCTGTACCAGGGCTCAGCGTGGATCTGTCAAGGGATGAGCCCTGCCCTTCGGGGCCCACAGAGGATAAATCAGAAAAGAACAGGCAGGTGTGTCTGGGGAGGGGGGTGCAGAAGAGAGGGAGGGAGCCTGCCTCGGACCACATGTCGCAGACGCACGTGGAGCAAGAATGGCAGTGACCTAGTCATGTGGTAAAATGATAGCTCAGTTCTGGGGACCAAGACAGGACACGCGGGTCCTCCTGGGAGGCTTCTCCTCTGACTCCTCTCCTCGCCCCATGAAACCCTCCTTGCAGGGCCGTGGCCGCCGAGCTCTGCTGCGGCTGTGGAAAATGAGGAGGCTGCTGCCTCCCCCAGGTGTGCGGAGGGAGCCGCTGTGACTTTCATCGGACAGCGAGCTGCTTCCTGACCAGAAATGACTCAGAAAGGTTTGTCGGCAGAGCGCTGCAGCTGCTGTCCCGGGATCAACTGGGAAGTGCTGGATCTGGGTGGCAGGGCCACTCACTGCCCACGGAACTCAGGCTTTCTCCAGGATTTCTGTCTGGGTCGCCTCTCTCTGAGGAAGCTGCTACCCCCCGAGGGAAATGACTGGCCTGCCATTCACCCCTGGGAAATCCTGCCAAGGCTTCTCTCTGCCCTCTTGTTCTCATGATGGCCACTGAGGGAGGGCATGTAAGAGGGTGTTTATTCCATCAGCAAATTGTTATTCAATCAGCAAACACTTTCTCAGTGCCTCCTTTGCTAGGTGCTGATGAGACAAAGTTATAGGAGGTGTTGTCTTTACTCTCAAGACTTCAGCCTCATGTGAAAGACACATGCAAGCTGGTAATTTCTCACAGTGAAATCTTTATGGGTTGGGAGTTAATTCAGCCAGGCTCTCTGTTTGCAAGTGGTAAAACAAAACAAAGCAAAACAAAAGCCTCCAACTAGCTTAGGGGAAAAAAGGAAATTTAATCGTCATGATATAACTGAAAAGTTAAGTATATACCTTCAGGTACAGCTTGATCCAGGGGCTCAAAACATTCACCAGGATTTACTTCCTCTCCATCTTGGCACCCTGCCTGCTATGGTTCTGATTGCTATGGTAGGCAAAATAACCACCCCCAAAGATGTCCATGTCCTGATCCCAGGGAACATGTGAATATGTTACCTGACATGGTAAAAGGGACCTTGCAGATTTAATGACATTACAGATGGGGGGATTCTCCTGGATTATCATAAGGGTGATGTAATCACAAGGTTCCTTATCAGTGAAAGAGAAGCATGAGTCAGAGAGAGGAGTTGTGACTGCAGAGGCAGAGGCAGGAGTGATGGCTTTGCTGGAAGAGGGCATGAGCCTAGGAGTGCAGGCAGCCTCTAGAAGCTGGAAAAGGCAGAGAATGGATGCTCCCCTGCAATTTCCAGAAGGAACACAGCCTTGCCAACATCTTGCTTTTAGTCCAGTGAGGCCCACTGTGGCCTTCTGACCTCTAGAAGTGTAAAATAATACATTTGTGTGGTGTCAACTCACATCTCCCTTGGTTCCAGTCTAGGGGGAGATGGAATGTTTTCTCCCTGGTAACTCTGGCACAATTACCTAGCCCTCCCTCTGATGGGACCAGCTCGGGTCGCATGCCCGTCTCTGAGCCAGTCACCTGGCTAGCAGTGCTCTGATTGGCCAGGCCTGGGGCACAGGCTCTGCCCTTTCAGGTGGTGGAGGCCACCTGACCATCCTGGACTGCGTGGAGGAAATTCAGAGTGATGCCCCTATTGAAAAGGGGAATGAGGCTGCATGCAGTGGCTCACGCCTGTGATCTCAGCGCTCTAGGAGGCCAGTGTGGGAGGATTGCTTGAGCCCAAGAGTTCCAGGCTGAGGTGAGCTATGATTGCATGACCGTACTCCAGCCTGGGCAACAGAGCGGGACCCTGTCTCTTAAAAAAAGAGAGAAATGAATGCAGTGTACCCCAGAACAGTACCTGCTCTCTACAGCAGGGGAGGGAGAACTCTTACCTGGCTCTGAGGAAGGAGGGAAGAGCACTGGGGGGCATGAGGAGACCTGAATTTTATTCGCCATTTCCGGTCTCATTCATGGGCTGGGTGACCTTGCGTAGGTGGTGCAACCTCTCTGGCCCTCCATGTCCTCACCCGTAAAATGGGGCTGATGGTCACGGCCTTGCATCTTCCTGGGCTGGGATCATTCTTGAGCGACAGGCTGGCTTGGAACGAGCCCCGTTGCTGTGCAGCTAGCCCGGGGCTCCTGGAGGGTGGGTGTGCTCGTGCCTGGGCAGCCTCTCGTTTGTTTTCTCAGTGGTTTTGCTTTATCAGGGCGTTAAATGGAATCTTCGTCCTGTGACTCAGACTTCAAAAGAGACGCGTGACCTCCTGGGTTAAGCTGCCTGGGGCTGCTGGTGCCGGGTGAGAAAGCAATGCGGCGCCTTCCGTGTGTGGTCCCGGGGCCCCCAACCCAGGCCGCCTGCTTCTCTTGCTGACCCTGGCCACCGCCATCTCCATTTATCGGGGTTTCTGTCGGAGTAGGAGCACTGGAGCTTTGACCCATTTACTGAGAAGGAAGGGGCTTCTCCGGCCAGCTCGCCTTCCAGTTTGGTTCAGAGCAGGTGCCCAGGGTCACATGCCACATTAATCAGGACTGACTGGCTGCAAATGGCAGAAAGTCAAATCAGGTGGGTGCAAAGCTGTGTGACCCTGGGAAAGTTACTTAACCTCTCCAAGCCTTGGTTTCTTAATCTGTAAAATGGCGATGATAATAGTATTTACTGCACAGGGTTGTTCTGAGGATGAAATGAATTGATAGGAAGTGCTAGAACACATCTGGCACGTAGCAGTGCTCCAGAAACGTCAGATCTTATTACTCATTGGCCTCTCCTCATAGTGAGGTTGGAGCAGGTACGCGGGTTGTCTGATTACACTTTGGATAGGAAAGGCCTTCCTGTCATCTTGCCTGTCTCGTCTTCCCACAGCAGCAGGAAACAGCTGCGGCCTGGCCAGCGTGTGGTTCTGAGCAGGGGCCTGGGGACGGCCTCGGACCCTTGGGAGGTACAGGGGAAGGCCACCTTGCTGTCGAGTGGCAGCCAGGGAAGGGTTAGTGACAGCTCATGTCCTGGAACTTTCTGTGGAAGCTGGATCTAGAGTAGAGATTTTGTGAGATGACCCTGGCCGCACACTGGTTACCAGACAACTTCATTCCCACAGATCCCGGGAGTGGGGTGTCATCCTCCCAGCCACCCTCATGCTAACTTTGCCCACGGGAAATGGGCCTCCGAGTGGCTAGCTGGCTCCCTTCATTGCCTCCATTTAGCCTTCACCATGATCTTTGAGGTGTTACTATTCCCATTTTACAGATGGGGAAACTGAGGCCCAGAGAAGTGAAGTCACTTGCCCAAGGGCACACAGCTAGGAAATGGCAAGGCTGAGGCCTGCTTGGCTTCCTGGCCTTAGCTGGGAATTGTGATGCAGTTTGGCTTCCTGTGCTATCACTATTGACCTTGAGGTTGGCTAGGAATCCATGTAGTCACTGCGCAGATGCAGACCCAGCCTCTCTCCAGCCAAGGGCTCTGACTTAGATGAGGGCACCAGAAAAATGGGATTTTCCTTCTGCATGGCCCATGTTAGAGGTTAGGGTTAGGGATTTATCCCCAGCTCTCCTGGCAAATTAAACGGCACCTATGCTCAGTGTGCTGCTGGGGACTGCAGTGAGTTCAAGGGCATCTGGATGGGCGCTCGTCAGGGAAGGGGCACTTGAGCAGAGCTCTGGGAGATGGGTAAGAAGTGGCTTTGAAGAACTGACCGGATTGGTTAGCATGCCTCGGCTATAGGTAACAGAAAACCCAGCACACTATGGCGTAGATGACAAGGCCATTTAACTTAAGTCCAGAGGCATGAGTTTCCCGGTGTGGCTCCGCCCCTCAGTGATGCTATCGAAGACCAGGCCATTCAGTGCCTATCACGCTGCCATCTCTCTTGCCTCAGGGTTCCAATATGGCTGCACTGCTCCAGACATCAATTATTTACACCGCAGCCTCTCAAACTGGAAGAAAGGGGCTGGGTGGGGAGAGAGGAGGTCTTCTCTGTGTGTTTCTCATATCAGGAAGCAAAATCTTTCCCTGAGTTCCCAGCAGACTTCCTTTGATGTCTCCTTGGTCAGAAGTGAGTCACATGACCACACCGAAGCCAGTCGCTGACAGAGCAGTGCAGAATGATCATCCTGCTGGCTCACCACGGGGCTGGGCCTGGGGCTGCCTCTGTAAAATCGGGGGCATGGACTGTGGTGTCGGGGCTCTGTCTGTTCATGGACAGGCACTCACTGAGCGCTTACTGTGTGCCATTCACCCTTATTACTGCCATATCAAACGAAAGATCAAAATGAAATGTTTTGGAGGCCTCTTGTTTAACTCTCACATTTTACCAAAGGGAAAACTGAGGCCTGGGGTGGCTTGGTGACTTCATAAGTCACCCAGTGGGTTAGTGGCAGGATGCTTGCCTGTCTGTTCACTGTTGTACCCCAGTCCCTGGAGCAGTGGCCAGCACTCAGGAGGACCTCAGTAAGTGGTGGATGGGTGGGTGGATGTGTGGATAAGTGGGTGGGTGGATGTGTGGCTGGATGGGTGTGTGGGTGGGTGGGTGCGTGGGTGGGTGGGTGTGTGGGTGCGTGGGTGCGTGGGTGGGTGGGTGGATGGATACATGTTCTCAAGGACCTGCTGGGTGGAGACAGGAGTCAGAAATTGTGGTGGTAACCACAGCACCACGCTTGTCTAACTATCTGACTTCCATCCCTCCTGCTGCGACCTTAGCTCTTTGTGGGTACACCCTCATGACAGGGCAGAGGGGAGCTGGTCGCCACCCTTTTTGTGGTCTGTTTCTTTAAACAAAGTCCCACTTCCACTTCTGGGGAGCGGGCAAGTTGGGCGGGTGGGCTTCAGCCCCCAGGAGGTATTGAGAGGCCCAGGGAGTAGGAAACCCTGGGCACAGTCCCAGGGAGAGCTGTGCCAGGAGGCAGCAGTGGGGAGGGCTGGGCAGTGGGGTGGGAAGCATTTGGGGTTCTGTTTTCAGTTCCTGTCACTGCCTTAAGCTCCCCTCACATCTGGGGGAGCCTTGAGAGAGGATGAGGGGCCCTGGAGCTCCTTGCAGAGCCCTAGGCACTGCGGGTGCTCTGAGGTTCTAACCAGAGCTGGGCTTCTCAAAACTGCACACAGCTCAACCGAGAATTTTGCTAAAATGCAGGTTCTGCTTCAGCAGGCCCAGGGTGGGGCCTGAGACTGTGTTTCCAACATACTCCCGGAGTATCTGGGGCTGCTGATCCATGGAGGACACTTTGAGTAACACGAGTTTAGAGCAATGCTTGCAAATTTTTTTATTTTATTTTATATTTTATTTTAATTTTTTGAGATGGAGTCTCATTCTGTCGTCCAGGCTAGAGTAGAGTGGCATGATCTTGGCTCACTACAACCTCTGCCTCCCAGGTTCAAGCAATCCTCCCACCTCAGCCACCCAAGTAGCTGGGATTATAGACATGTGCCACCATGCCTGGCTAATTTTTGTATTTTTAGTAGCAACGAGGTTTCACCATGTTGGCCAGGCTGGTCTCGAACTCCTGACCTCAAGTGATCCATCCACCTTGGCCTTCCAAAGTGCTGGGATTACAGGCGTAAGCCACTGCTCCTGGCCAGTTTGCAAATATTTTAAAACACAACCCCTGGTAAGAAGTACATCTTGTGTTGTAACCCTGCACACATACACGCGCGTGCACACGCACACACACACACACAAACAAAACTATAATAAAAGCTTCCGGAACTTGCTCCCTGGTTTGCCAAGGGTCACATGGCATAGTAATCAGGACTTACTGGTTGCAAGTGACAGAAAGTCAAAACAAGGGGGTTCAAATCTCAGCTCTACCACTTCCTAGCTATGTGACCTTGGGCAAGTCACTTAACCTCTCTGAGCATTAGTTTTTTAATCTCTAAAATAGAGGCCACCTTCTGTGGGCAGCTGGATTTCTTTTCTATTTACTGGCAGCAGCCACTGAGAATTCCCCAAGGGCCCTGTGCTGCTGGAGGAATGGATTTTCTATCCCACCCGACGGAGTCTAGTCCTGACTCCTCCGCCCTTGGGCCTTCCATCTTCTGGTTCTGTGAAGTGGCAGCTGCCGGCCACCTCCCAAGCCCTCCTGAGGCTCCTGAGTCTGGCCTTCTCCTGGCTTGTCCCTGCTTTCATTTGAGGCTTTCCTGAATCACCTGATTGCATCTACTTGATGCAGCGTGAGGACTTCGCAATTTGTGCTGTAAATTGCCCAGTGGAGGGTTCTGCTCAGACAGTGGACACCACCGCGGGGAATTCTGGGCGATCCCTGGACTGGCCCCCTCTGGGTTTAGCATTTGCACCAGGCCAGGCCTCCCCAAAAGCTTTGTCCTCTGTGGTAGACAGAATCCTGCAATGTCCCCTAAGCCTCTCTCCCCTGGTGTCCACACCTGGGATAATCCCTCCCTTGAATGAGAACACGATGGGATAGTTGTTCCCTCGATCAGGTTACGACATGTGACAAAAAGGTGATGGTGTAGTCGCTCCCATGACTGCATGACACCCTGGGGAAGTTGCAGTAGCAGAGGAGCTCCCGGCGGCTTTGAAGAAGTCAGCTCCTGCGCTGCAAGCGGAGGCCTGAGAGCCAAGAGCCAGCCCTGGTGACAACCAGCCAGAAAGTGGGGCTCCCACACCCCCGCAGGCTGCCTCCCTATACCTGACTCTGAAAAGGAACTCTGGCCAGGAGCAGTGCCTTGCGCCTGTAATCCCAGCACTTTGGGAGGCCAAGGCAGGCTAATCACTTGAGCCCAGGAGTTCGAGACCAGCCTGGGCAATGTAGTGAGAGCCTGTCTCTACAAAAAATACAAAAAGTAGCCAGGCATGGTGGCGCACACCTGTGATCCCAGCTATTCGAGAGACTGAAGTAGGAGGATCTCTTGAGCCCAAGAGCTCGAGGCTGCAGTGAGCTGAGGTCACACCACTGCACTCCAGTCTGAGGGACAGAGGGAAATCTTGTCTCAAAAATAAAAAGAAGGCTGGGCGCGGTGGCTCACGCCTGTAATCCCAGCACTGTGGGAGGCCGAGGCGGGTGAATTAACCTGAGGTCAGGAGCTCGAGACCAGCCTGGCCAACATGGTGAAACCCCGTCTCTACTAAATATACAAAAATTAGTTGGGTGTGGTGGCACACGCCTGTAATCCCAGCTACTCGGGAAGCTGAGGCAGGAGAATTGTTTGAGCCCAGGAGGCCGAAGTTGCAGTGAGCCGAGATGGTGCCACTGCACTCCAGCCTGGCCGACAGAGCGAGACTCTGTCTCACAATAAATTACAAAAATAAAATAGGAATGCTTCCAAAGAGCCCTGCCTGACACCTCTGCTTGTCACTCATTGATGACCTGTGTCTGCAGGGGAGGGTGGCAAGAGCACTCTTCAGTGGGGCACATTCACCCCTGAAAACATCAAAGGTTGGAGCCAAACTCCTGAGCCAAAGACAGCTTCTGGCCGGGTACAGTGGCTCATGCCTGTAATCTCAGTGTTTTGGGAGGCCAGGAGTTCAAGACCAGCTTGGGCAACATAGCAAGACCCCCATCTCTATTTTTTAAAAAACAAAAACCTAAAAACAGCTTCTTAACTGCTCTGTCTGCAAGGTTTCTGGAAACAAAGTAAAAATTCTCAAGCAAAGCCTAAGATGTGCTCTTGGTACGCTTGGACTTAATACCAAATCCACATGGAGCCAAGCACAGCCAGACCCTCCAGCCACATCTGCCCACACAACCTCAGGTGCCCAGCGCCTCGCCGGCCACACAGCCCTTCCTCTTCCTGGAGCCCACCTGGTTCCTTCCCACTTCAAGGTTTCTGTACTTGGTGTTCCTCCCTCTGAACCCACTTCCCTGCCGTCTTTGCAGAGCTGGCTCCTCGTCCAGTTTTCAGCTCAAGGTCAGCTGCTCAGAGAAGCCTTCTCTGACCTTCAGGTAGACAAGCCAAACTCTGCATCTCAGCAGGAAGCTTTCTCTGCCGTGGCTGCATTTGTTTGCTTTCCTGTTGACTGTCTTCCTTCCCCAGGAGGCTGCCAGGCCTAGTGGAGGGAGCTTGTTCCTGACCACCTTCTGGGAACTCAGAGATGGCCCAGGCACATGGTGGGCTGAACGAAGGAAGGTGATCTCAGACTGTGCATCGCAGATGGAGCGAGGCCCAGGGGCCTCCCCGGCTGGGGGGAGATGGGAGGGGACGGGCTGTCATTCTATTGTTTCTAAGTCACCCTTCATCTTCAGAGCTGCGTTCAGGAGTTGCTAAGATGTTTCCCCCAGGGAAGTGAAAGAAAGCTTTTTAAAAGAGGGAGAGAGAGAGTGAGAGAGCACACGCAGACTGAATGTCAGTGGCTGCCTGGGCTGGGGCCAGTGGCAAGGTCGATTTGAGTGGCCCCCGGCCCCAGCTCCACACCTGATGTCTCAGTGGAGTGTGGGGAACAGAGGCCTGGGACCCCCGCTCAGAAGCCTCACGGGTGGGGCTCCCGGAGGTCACCCCTTGTTCCCACCTGCAACCCTCATTGGGTCCTCTTGGGGCCTAGAGGACATTTGGGAACTAAGACCTGGTGTTTGGGACGAGGCTGCCTGGCCCATCTCTCAGCTTTTGCCGTGTCACTTTGGGTGAATTCTCAGGCCAGCAAGCCAGACATTCCTGAGATAGCCACCAATTCCGTTAAACAACAATCCGTGAGCCAGGCAGGCCCTGGTGGTCAGCTATTTAGCAACCATTGCCTCCTTTTCCTCTCAAATGGTCTGGATTTTATTTAGGGGGTGAGTCTCCCTGTCCCAGGGAATTGATCATGATAGATCTAAGGGAATCCTGTTTCTTGTTGGGCTAGGGTGGGCCTGAGACCAGGCTCTAGCAAGCAAAATGTTAGGGAAACTCGGCTGGGGGCAGATTTTAATAAGAGAGAAACGAGAAGAAAGTGCCTCTTGCTGCCTCTCTTCCTTCCTGCTTGGCTCATTGGGTGAGGGTGAGGGTGTGTTGTCTGGAGCCACAGCAGCCACTTTATGACTGTGAGGGAAAACATGGCTGACCCACTGAGAATGGTGGAGCAGAAAGCTGGGAAGCTCCTAGGCTCTTGATGATATTGTGGGGTCAAAATCATCCTGAAACTGCCTTTCTCTAGGCCTTCTGTTATATGAGTGTCTTAGTTCAGGCTGCTGTTATACCAGCAGTCCCCAGCCTTTTTGGCCCCAGGGACCAGTTCTGTGGAAGACAATTTTTCCACGGCCTATCAGTGGGGAGGATGGTTTCAGGATGAAACTTCCACCTCAGACCACCAGGCATTAGATTCTCATAAGGAGCAGTCAACCTAGATCCCTCGCGTACGCAGTTCACAATAGGGTTTGTGCATCTATGAGAATCTAATGCCGCCACTGATCTGACAGGAGGTGGTAATGCTCACTCGCCCGCTGCTCACCTCCTGCTGTGCAATCCAGCTCCTAACAGGCCACGGACTGGTATTGGTCTACGGCCCAGGGGTTGGTGACCCCTGTGTTATACAGTATCATAGACTGGTGGCTTATGAACAACAGAACTTTATTGCTCAGGCTGGGTGTGGCGGCTCATGCCTGTAATCCCAGCACTTTGGGAGGCCAAGGTGGGCAAATCACTTGAGCTCGGGAGTTTGAGACCAGCTTGGGCAACGTGGTGAAACCTTGTCTCTACAAAACATGCAAAAAATATTAGCTGGGCACGGTGGTGCACACCTGTAGTCCCAGCTACTTGGGAGGCTGAGGTAGGAGGATTGCTTGGGTTTGGGAGGTCAAGGCTGCAGTGAGCTGTGGTCATGCCACTGCATTCCAGCCTGGGCAATAGAGTGAGACCTTGTCTCAATTTTTTTTTTTTTTTTTTTGTCACCCAGGCTGCAGGACAGTGGCATGATCTTGGTTCACTGCAACCCCGGCCTCCCCAGTTCAAGCGGTTCTCCTGCCTCAGTCTCCTGAGTAGCTGGGATTACAAGCATGCGCCACCATGCCTGCCTCATTTTTTTGTAGTTTTAGTAGAGATGGGGTTTCACCATGTTGGCCAGGCTCGTCTCAAACTCCCGACCTCAGGTGATCCACCCACCTCGGCCTCCCAAAATGCTGGGATTACAGGCGTGGGCCACCGCACCCAGCCAAAAAAAAATTTTATTGCTCCAGTTCCGGAGATTGAGAAGTCCAAGACGAAGTCACTGGCAGATTCGATGTCTGGTGAGGACCCACATCCTGGTTCATAGATAGTGCCTTCTTGCTGTGTTTTCACATGGCAGAAGGGGTGAGGAAACTCTCTGCGCTCTCTTTTAGAAGGGCAATATATGAGGCCATTCTTGTGTTGCTATAAAGAAATGCCTAACACGGAGTAACATGAAGAAAAGAGGCTTAATTGGCTCACGGTTTGGAGGCTGTACAGGAATCATGGCATCGGCATCTGTTCCACATCTGGGGAGGCCTCAGGAAGCTTCCAATTGTGGCAGAAGACAAAGGGGGAGCCGGCACATCACATGGCCAGTGTGGGAGCAAGGGGGTGGGGTAGGCGCCACACACTTTTAAACAATCAGATTGTGCGAATTCACTCACGATCACAAGGACAGCACCAAGGAGATGGTGCTAAACCATTCATGAGAAATCCACCTCCATGATCCAATCCCCTCCCACCAGCCCCCACCTCTAATATTGGGATTATATTTATTTTTATTTTTTTGAGACCAGGTCTTACTCTGTCGTTCAGGTTGGAGTGCAGTGGTGTGATCTCAGCTCATTTCTACCACCGCCTGTGATCCTGCCACCTCGGACTCCCATGTAGCTGAAACTACAGGCGTGCACTATCACGCCTGGCTAATTTTTTGTAATTTTTTTTTTGTAGGGACAGGGTTTCACCATGTTGCCGAAGCTGGTCTCAAATTCTTGGACTCAAGTGATCCACCCACCTTGACCTCCCAAAGTGTTGGGATTACAGGCATGACCCGCCCACCTTGACCTCCCAAAGTGTTGGAATTACAGGCATGAGCCACTGCACCCGGCCTCAGGGAGTACATTTCAACATGAAATTTGGGTGGGGAAAAATATCCAAACTAGATCCGGCACTAATGACCTTCATGGAGACTCCGCCTTCATGACCCAATCATCACCAAATTAGATGGCTCCTAATACCACCCTACTGGGAGTTAGGATTTTAATATAGGAATCGGGGAGAGATGCAGACATTCAATCACAGCAATGAAAGTATTACATTTCCTCATAGCAGTTACTTGAAGCCTAAAGCATCCCAGCTCATCCATGGCTTCTGTGTGTGGGCATCTCCTCTCCCTGGACTTCTCTTTCCTGCCTCCTCCCCACTCAACTAGCTATTTTTTTTTTTTGAGATGAATCCTCACTCTGTCATCCAGGCTAGAGTGCAATGGCATGATCTCAGCTCACTGCAACCTCTGCTACCTCCTGGGTTCAAGTGATTCTCCTGCCTCAGCCTCTCGAGTAGCTGGGACTACAGGCATGTGCCACTACTCCCAGTTAATCTTTTAGTAGAGACGGGGGTTTCACCATGTTGGCCAGGCTGATCTCGAACTCCTGACCTCAGGTGATCCACCCTCCTTGGCCTCCCACAGTGCTGGGATTACAGGTGTGAGCCACTGTGCCCAGCCAACCAGCTAGTTCTTAAAAAGTCATTTACTCAGGGGAGCCTGCCCTGATTCCCTCTCCACAAGAACAGGTCACGCTTCTCTGCCTCACAGTTTCCTGGCCTCTCATGCACTGAAAGGCCCTGTAACCCCACAGTTGTTAAATGTCAGTCTCACCCTTGAAACTGGGCATACCACAGGAGCAGCGACTGTGCTTGTTTTTGCTCCTGGCACAGTGCCCGGTGCTTCATGGGTCCTCAGCAAATATTTGTTGAAAGCATGAAAGAATATTCCGGACCTTAAAGATCTCACAGTCCAAAATCAAAATGCGATACTCCAGCAGCAGCTAGCGTGACTGAAATGAAAAAGACTGATGCCCTCCAGCACTGGGAGAATTCAGAGGGCCTGGAACTCATACACAGCTGGAGGGAATGTGAAATCACGTAACTACACTGGAAAACAGTTTGGCAGTTTCTTAAGTTAATCATACACTTTCAGTACGACCCAGTGATCCCACTCCAGGTATTCACCCAAGAGAAATGACAGCATCTGTCTACACAGAGACTTGTACACAAATGTTCTTGTCATACCCAAAAACTGGAAATAAACCAACAGCCCATCAGCAGGCGAGTGGGTCAGCACACGGTGGTATATCCTTACAATGAACTATTGATGTGCACGACAACATAAATAATATGGTTTGGCTGTGTCCCCACCCAAATCTCATCTTGATTGTAGCTCCCATAATTCCCACAGCTTGTGGGAGGGACCTGGTGGGAGAGAATTGAATCGTGGGGCGGTTTTCCCCATACTATTCTTGTGGTAGTGAATAAGTCTCAAGAGATCTGATGGTTTATAAGGGGTTTCCCTTTTTGCTTGGTTCTCTTTCTCTCTTGTCTGCCACCATGTAAGATGTGCCTTTCACCTTCTGCCATGATTGTGAGGCCTCCCCAGCCACATGGAACTGTGAGTCCATTAAACCTCTTTTTCTTTATAAATTACCCAGTCTCAGGTATGTCTTTATCAGCAGCGTGAAAATGGACTAATACAATAAATGACTCTAAAAATACCTATGCTGAGTGAGAGAAGAGCTGGGCAAGAAAAGAGGACATTTTGGGAATGAACTGGGGGCGGGGACAGAGGATTCAGAGTGGAAGTCTGAGTTATTACAAAGCCCCACAAGGTCATGGGGTCTGACCCTGGGGCTGTTCTGGTTTCCTTTCCTATCTCTTCTCCCATCCTCTGTCCACTCCAGCCCGCCCGGCCTCTGCTCTGCTTCCTGAATGCACCAGGCATGCTTCTACCTCAGGGTCTTCGCACTGGCTGTTCCCTCTGCCTGGGACACTTTTCCACCAGACCCAAACATGGCTCAGATCTCCACTGCCTTCAAGTCTTTGCCAAACATCACCTCTTCCGAGAGGCCTATCCAAATCTCTTCTCTAGCTAAAAGCACTCCCAGCCTCCCTTTAGTTTCTGTGTTCTTTCTTTGCATTTACTATCAGGTGGATGTATGCACACACACCTACCCCCAATATGGACGTATCTCAAAATAATTTGCTAAATGAAAGAAGCCAGTCAAGGAAAGAGGACCTACTGTGGGATTCTGCTGACATGAAATGATGCCATTTACACATAGTTTCATTGTCTCCTCCATTTATTTCATTAATTAATTGATTTTTTGGAGATGGAATTTTGCTCTGTTGCCCAGGCTGGAGTGCAGTGGCACGATCTCGGCTCACTGCAACCTCCACCTCCCAGGTTCAAGCAAGTGTCCTGCCTCAGCCTCCGGAGTAATTGGGATTACAGGCGCCCGCCACCACACCTGGCTAATTTTTGTATTTTTAGTAGAGACGGGGTTTCACCATGTTGGCCAGGCTGGTCTTGAATTCCTGGCCTCATGTGATCCGCCAGACTCCGCCTCCCAAAGTGCTGGGATTACAGGCGTGAGCCACTGCGCCTGGCCTGTCTCCTCCGTTTAAAACAGCATTGGCCGAAATAATAGCCACTGGTCATGTGTGGCTATCAGGCACTTGAAATGTGGCTATCAGGACTGAGGAACTGAGTTTTATGTCTTCATATCTTTGTTTTAATTAGCTTAAATTAAAAATTAAAAGCTGAAGCAGTTTTGCCAGTGTGGATGTGAATATTAAAGGAAGATGATTTTTTGATACTCAGTTCTTGGAAGACTTTTAAGTCTCTACGGAGCAACTTCAGTAGATTAATATACCTTTTCAACTGTCAGTTTTATGGAATCAAAATGCAGATCAAATATTTCCGATGAGAATTCAGTGTCCACACTGAGATGGGCTCTAAGTGTGGAATACACAGTGGGTTTCAGAATGTTAGGATGAAACAAATGCATGTAAATAGCTCACGGATTAATTTTTTATGTGGTGTGCGTGCTGAAATGATAATATTTTGGATCAATTAGATTAAATTAAAATTAATCTCTTTTTTCATTTCCTATTTTTATTTATTTATTATTTTCAAGACAGAGTCTTGCTCTGTTGCCCAGGCTGGAGGGCGGCAGCATGATCAAGGCTCACTGCAGCCTCAACCTCCCAGGCTCAAAGGATCCTCCTGTCTCAGCCTTCCAAGTAGCTGGGACTACAGGTGCAGGTGTCACCATGCCCTGATAATTTTAAAAAATTTTTTGTAGAGATGGGGTCTCACTGTGTTTCCCAGGCTGGGCTTGAACTCCTGGGCTCAAGCAACCCTCCCGCGTCAGCCTCCCAAAATGTCGGGATTACAGGCGTGAGCCAAGGAGCCCAGCCACATTTTTTTCCCTTTTTTTTTTTTTTAACGTGGCTACTAGGAAATGTTAAATTCTACCTGTGGGTGGCATTATGTTTCTACTAGACAGGCTGCCCTGGAGCATCAACTCAATGAGGACAGGGAGTGATCGGCTCAGCTTCCTTCTTTTTATTTATTTATTTGAGACAGTCTCATTCTGTCACCCAGGCTGGAGTACAGTGGCACGATCTAGGCTCACTGCAACCAACCTCCGCCTCCCAGGCTCAAGCAATTCTCCTGCCTCAGCCTCCTGAGTAGCTGGGATTACAAGCGCCTGCCACCACGCCCGGCTAATTTTTGTATTTTTAGTAGAGACAGGGTTTCGCCATGTTGGCCAGGCAGGTCTCGAACTCCTGACCTCATGATCTGCCCACCTCGGCCTCCCAAAGTTCTGGGATGACAGGTGTGAGCCACTGCGCCTGGCCTCAGCTCCCTTTTTTAATGTCAGCATCCAGAACCCAGCCTACTATGTGCCCTGGGAGTCTTGGTTCTTCCCAGTGGAAAGGACTGTCTTTAATTTGCTGACCGTGGGCATCTGGCCTTGTAACCAGGCCACTCCCAGCCTACGGGCAGAACATAGCTGCTGGGAGGACACAGGCAGGGTGACTCAGTTCCCATGCTGGAAAGAGGAACTTGGGCGTCTGCTCCGGACCTTGTCATCTCTGCCCCGGAGTGGCTCCTACCAGGTGGCGTTGGCCGAGCGCCTTTCTTTCCCCTGCCCGCCCCAGGGCTGGTTGCTGAACCTCCTCCCTGTTGGCTGGAGAAATGGTTTGCATCATTTTTGTGCCTGAGGCCTGGGGGCGTGTGAAGTTCAGATCCACTGGAAGGCAATCAGCCTTTGTCCTTGTTCATGAAACACGAATCAATACGGCATTGATCGAAAGGAGACTTGGCTTCCTCTCCAAATGCCTCTGAGCAGGAATTGCTATACCCAAGGTGGAGCAGGGAGAGAGCAAAGCTGGGACACTGGCTGGATGAGGATTTGTGCTTACTGGCTTTTTTTGTTTTTAACATGCTAAAAATTGTGGTTTACCGCAATGTATACATCACAGAAAATTTACCATTTAGCCATTTTTAAATGTATAATTTGGCAGCACGAAGCACACTCACATTGTTGTGCAACCATCACCACCATCCATTCCCAGAACTTTTTCATCCTCTCAACTCACTGGCGTTTAAGACTTGGGGGAAGCCGGGGCGGGGTGGGGGTGGGTTCTAGTGGGGGAGGGGCTTACACTAGGGGATCATGGGAGAATCCGGGCATCCCAGCATGCACTGGGTTTCCTCCTGACATCTATCTGGGTGCAAGACTTCAGGAAAAGCAGGGACAGTCACACGTGGATAACTCCAGGTTGGCTTCATACAGGGGCTATTTTCAAAAGTGTGGGCAGGAATAGAGGAACCCTGGGCTGGAAATGGAGGTGATGCCACCACCCCTGGGCTGGAAGGGAGGAGGGAAGGGATAGTCCCAGGAAGCCAGGAGGAGAGGGAATGTAGCAAGAGCTGTCTTGAGAGGAGAGGGGCCCTTGAGTGGCCTGAGGGAGCCCTTGACCTCACTCATGTCCTGCCGGGCTACCCCATGCCAAGTCCAACCAGAGGCAGAGAGCAGTGGGCTGTGGATGTGGTCAAGGTGGGTCAGCTTCAGGGGCAGAGGGCCAGTGGAGAAAGGAAGAGAGTGATCTCTCGGACAAACAGAAGATGCCAGCACACAGGGTCTGATTCGTTTCTTGGTGTAGTGAGCACCTGAGTCTGTCTCCACAGCCTCTGCTCCTCCTCCTTCGGGCAAAAAGTCTTGATTTCCATGGGGGATCCAGCCTTCCACTCTTGGTCCAGAGATGGTGCACCCAACTCCAGGCCAGTGATTTGGATCTGAGCCAATTGGCTTACTGCTGTCTCCTGATTGGTTTAAGATGGCCAATCAAGGTTGATCTTGACGCATTTGCTGTATGTAGTACCCTGAAGGGACATCTCTTTCCTGCTGGACTCAGGCCTGGGGATGTGGCATAAAGCTCCTAGCAGCCATCTTGCCACTATGTGGTGTCTATTAATAAAGCCAACATGGAGGAGAGGACAGGCCAGAGAGAGAAGGAGATACCCAAGCCTGATGACATTAGCTAAGCCCCTGGATCCAGGTATGCCTGAAGCTGATGCTATTCCTGGAATTTAAATCACTTCAGCCAATAAACCTCCCTATTTGCTTAAACCCATTTGATTTGCACTGACTTGCAGGAAAGATTCCTCACATTATCAGTTTTTCCTTTTTTTTTTCTTTCATTTTAAGCAAGCTATAGTCTGGTTCTGGCATTTTCAGGGATTTTTTTAAAGTTCAGCAAGAATGCTGAGTAAGCAGCAGATGTGGATAGCAGCAAGCCGTCTTCTGCTTCTGATCTTTTGGGTCAGCATTATTTTACTATCGAGCCAAGCAATGGGTCTGGAGAGGGTGGGGGTCCGCCAGGGCCTGTCCTGCTGAGCTGAATGCAGCAAAGTGAAGGTGAGTGCTGTTCACCTCTGCCTGGCATCTGGTGCCCCGGGGAGGTGGTCTGCTTCTCATTTGTCGCAGGGGCCTGAACAACCTGCACCCTTCACTGAGTCTCAGTGTCTGCCTTTGCAAAATAGGCTAATAAGAGGAAGAAAAAAGAAAATGCCCAGCATCCGGGCCCTGGTAAGCCCTGGAGAGGTGGCGCAGTGCAGGGTTAAGAGCACAGCACAGGCTCTGGACTTGAGTCCCAGCTCCCAGCTAAGCTACTTCCTAGCTGTGCAGCCTTGGACACACTACTTCACCTTTCCGTGCCTCAGTTTCCTAGCCTAGAAAATGAGGATGATAACATTTCTTCACTCATCAGATTATCAGGACTTATCAGTGCCTTTAATATATGAATGAGCATTGTGAATTTCTTCACTTACCGGTTTGTCATGGGGACCAAACGACTACAGACAAACAAAGCCCTCAGAGCAGTGCCAGAAACGTGGTAAGCACTCAGTAAACAGCAGCTGCTGTTTTTACCCAAAGACTGGTAGACAAGGTTACTATTGGCAATGTTTATTATCTCTCACACTCTCAACAATTCTCTATAAAATCTCACTGAGGGCCAGGCGCGGTGGCTCACACCTGTAATCCCAGCACTTTGGGAGGCTGAGGCGGGCGGATCACGAGGTCAGGAGATCAATACCATCCTGGCTAATATGGCGAAACCCTGTCTCTACTAAAAATACAAAAAATTAGCCAGATGTGGTGGTGGGCACCGGTAGTCCCAGCTACTTGGGAGGCTGAGGCGGGAGAATGGCGTGAACCCAGGAGGCGGAGCTTGCAGTGAGCCGAGATCGTGCCATTGCACTCCAGCCTGGGCGACAGAGTGAGACTCTGTCTCGAAAAAAAAAAAAAAAATCTCACTGACATCCCTCCCAATGTATCTAAGGACCTTTTGCCTCTTGCTTCTCACCCAGCACCAAACAAGTTATTTAACTACCAAGTGCCCCAGAAGCCACCAAGCTGCGCTTACATAGCTCACAACCCATGTTCGTGCAAGGGCTGAGTGCTAGTATTAATAGCAGTGTTACATTAATAACATTATAATATAGCATATTGTATATATAACAATATTAATAGCATTATATTAATAATGTGCTATTATTAATAAAAGCATTACTACTCCCAGCGATTGCAGGGAAAAAGCTTGGCAGTGCGTGTAATTCCAGTAGGCACTGGAGCCTGGGGGTCAGTTCCTTCACTCCATGCTAGAATTTTAAAGAAAACAATAAATTAAAATATATATGCATTGGTAATTCTTAAAAGAGAAAGGAGAAGTTTGGAATTTCACCCATGAGGCATTTTTAGCAGAAAAGCATCAACTTGACCTTCATGTCTGCCCCTGCCCTGGTTCCCGCAACTTCTTGGCATTAACCAGCCCCTTAAGATCCACCAAAGATTCGTTCAATCCCTTGCTTGGCTTCCAGGAGTCAGATGGGGCAGTGAATGGTCCAGGCTTTGGTGTCCTCCAGCCTGGGTCTGAATCTTAGGCTGATTCTGTCAGCAAGGTGACCTTAGGTAAGGCACTAGAACTCTTGTGCTTCAATATCCTCATCTGGAAAATGGGGATAATTCTACTTACCCTCCAGTGTCATGGAGTGGGTCAGAACAGTGTTCCTTGGCCAGGTGTGGTAGCTCATGCCTATAATCCCAGCATTTTGGGAAGGCCGAGGCAGGTGGATCACTTGAGGCCAAGAGTTTGAGACCAGCCTGGCCAACATGGTGAAACCCCATTTTCTACTAAAAATACAAAAATTAGCCAGGCATGGTGGCATGTGCCTGTAGTCCCAGCTACTCAGGAAGCTGAGGCATAAGACTTGCTTGAACATGGGAGGCGGAGGTTGCAGTGGGCCAAGATCATGCCACTGCACTCCAGCCTGGGCGACAGAGTGAGAGTCCATCTCAAAAAAAAAAAAAAGAACAGTGTTCCTCAAAAGGGATTGAAGTGGTATCCCTCACCCCCCACCCCCCCTCAGGTCTTATCAGTGCCTTTAATACATCAGTGTGCACAGTGTGCATTGTGCATTTGCAAGCAGAGGTGTGAACTTGCAGTTTTTCATGGAATCTTTTTCATAGAGCATCTGTGTGCATCAGTGAGTATGCTGCTGGGCATCCTGGATTAGGGAAGATGACTGCAGGTGCTCAGAGCCTGGAGTCAAATACACTTGAGGGCATCACCTCTGTAACCCTCACCCTTGCCATTTGCAGTTAGGAGGGAATGGTTATCCTGTGTGGGTTGAAAGAAGATAAAAACTCAACACTTTAAAGTCGTACTGGGGACATTGTCAGAACCCAACAAGAAATGGATTGATTAGTAAAGTGTATAAAAGTATTTTGACAAAAACAAAGTTATACCACCTGAGGGAAGAGTGAAGAGCCCAGAAGAGTGAGTTATTGGGTGAAACAGAAGAGGAATCTAATCTACAGAGTAACATTGGTCCTTCCAATGTCTTCGCAGAAGACCATCATGTGACTACGGAAACAGAAGCTTCTGTGCCAGGGATCAGCAGAAAGCTATGGGCAAGGTTGGGCAAGTGCACAGATATGACTCAAGGCATCCATTACCCATTGCTGTGTAACAAAATGTCACAAAGTTAGCAGCTTAAAATGATACCCACTTTTATTTATTTATTTATTTTTATTTATTGAGATGGAGTCTTGCTCTGTCACCAGGCTGGAGTGCAGTGGCGTGATCTTGGCTCACTGCAACCACCGACTCCCTGGTTCAAGCGATTCTCCTGCCTCAGTCTCCTGAGTAGCTGGGATACCCATTTATTATCTAGCAGTTTCTGTGGGTCAGGAGCCTCACATGGCTTAGCTGGTTCCTCTGCAAGGCTGCCATTAAAGTGTTAGCTGGACTGGGTCTCATCTGAAGGCTTGACCAGGGAGGGATCTGCTTCAAGCTCACATGGTTGCTAGCAGAATTCAGGTTCTTGTGGCTGTCAATTAGGGGAACCAGTTCTTATGGGCCGAACTGTGCCCCCTCCAAAATTCCTTTGTTGAAGTCCTGTGCCCCAGTACCTCAGAATGTGACTGTATTTAGAGATAGGACTTTGAAGAAGTAATTAAGTTAAAACAAAGTCATGAGGGTGGGCCCAAATCTGCTATGACTATTCTATCAAATAAGATTAGGACACACACACAGGAAAGACCACGTAAAGACACAGAGAGAAGATGGCCGTTGGCAAGCCGAGGAGAGAGACTTCAGAAGAGAAGAACACTGCCCACACCTTGATCCAGGGCTTCCAGCCTCTAGAACTGTGAGCAAATAAACGTCTGTCCGGTAAGCCGCCTAGTCTGTGGCACCTGTCACGGCAGCCCTGGCCATCGGATACACTGACCATCCCAGTTTGCTCAGGACTGAGGGGCTCCAGGGATGCGAACCTTTCAACCCTAAAACCAGGATAATCCTGGATAGACCAGGAGGGAGTTTCCAGGGATGTGGGACTCTCCAGTGCTAAAGCTGAAAAAGCCCAGGCAGGCTGGAATGAGTTGGTTACCCTCACTGTGGGGCTGCAGGGCTCAGATTCTCGCTGGCTTTGGGCCAGAGGCTGCCCTCTATTCTTAGCTGGTCGTTGGCTGGGGGCCACCCCCAGTTCTCTGTTGTGTGGGTCTTCCCACATACCCACTCACTTCATCAGAGCCAGCAAGGGAGAGAGCCTCCTAGCAAGATTGACACTATGATTGTAGGTCCTGCAAGTGACATTCCATCACCTTTGCAAGAAGCAAGCCTCATGTGGGTCCAGCCCACACTCAAGGGGAGGAGATTAATAAGGGCATGAACACCAGGAGGCAGAGGCCACTGGGGCCTCCCTGGAGTCTATCTGCTACTCCATGTCCAGGTTTGCTGATTTTGTCTTTAAGATTGTTTAAACAATAATAAAAGCTAACAGTCTGTGGTGCCTGCCATGTGCCAGACAGTGCTCTAAGAATTTTAGATGTATTAACTCATTTAATCTGGCCTCAGTCAGGAAAGATTAGGTCTTGCTGCATTAAAAAATGACCCCCAACTTCCAGCTTAACAAACAATAATCACAGTTTATGTCTTGTCCCTCATGGGTGGCACAGATCGCTTTACTCTTGGCAAACTGCAATAGTTGTAGGAAGGGAAGTGAATGAAGGGAATCATGGTGAATTGCACACTGGCTCTTAAAACATATCTGTTCCATCCGGGTTTCACGCACTGCACCAAGACACATGACTGCACCTCAATTCAAGGGCTGGAGAACATGCGATTCTTTGTGTGCTGGGAAAGAGAACAGGAAAGAGAACAGGAAAGTGAGCAAATGTTTTGGGGAAATTGGAGCAAATTGCTATCCTCACCAGCTGTGTTAGGAACAGGTATTATCCACATTTTTCAGATGAGAAAATCGAGGCCCAGAGAGGCTAGGTAACTTGCTCAAGGACACACAGCTTTTAAGCTGCTAAGTGAAGACATCTGATGTCCTCAAGAAAACCTTCCCATTTCTCCTTCATGCTAGGACTGTTTGATGATCTGTTCTGGGACACACACACCGCCCTGACTGCAGAGCAGGGTGATGGCTTTGAGTATGTGGCGCTGTGAGGGCCCCCAGCACCCTCCCCTTGTTCCTTCCACAGCTCAGCTGAGATCACTGTGTGATTTCCTGTTAACCTTGTAATAATTTATGGCAAATCTAATGTGCCTGCCGCTGGGTGAGCTCATCCAAATCCCCTTCTATTGTCTGAGCCTCATACCGGGAGACGTCCTCAGAGGCCCCTGGGATCATCGCCGGCTGATTTATGGCGCCAGCTTCCCCGAGGATGGAAGCTGACCCAGTTGGAGGCTCGCCGTGCCCAGGAGAGATGGCAGAGAAAGATCTGGTTGGCTGGTTTTATCCCTGGAGGAGAACAAACCTGAGGAGTGAGGATTTTCAGAAGCTCAAGCCAGACAGTGTGTTATATTTCCTACTGCTGTGTCCTTAGAGAAAACCCTGCTTGGGCTGCAGATGGCTCACGGGCATCTCGAACTTACCACCGTGTTTAACATCGACCTCAGGCCTGCTCCTCCACCGCCTGCTTCTCTGGGAATGGTAGCCTCATCTCCCTGTTGCTGGACTAAACACCTCAGAGTCATCCGACTGCTTTTTTTCTCTCCTGCCCGTGTCTGACTCATCAGCAAATCCTGCTGTTTTTCTCTTCCAAATACCTCCAGAATTTGCGGACTTCTCACCACCTCCACCTCTCCCCACCCCAACCAGGTTCCAGCCGCCATCATTGCTTGCCTGGGTGGGTGCAGTATTCCAGGTCCCTGGTCTCCCAGCTGCCACCCTAACCCCACTGAGCCTATTCCCCACACGGCAGCCAGAGGGATCCTGTTAAATCCCAAGTCAGAGGAGGCTGCTCCTCTGCTCAAACGCCTGCCGTGGCTCCCACTTCCCCCAGAGTAAACACCAAGGTCCTTCTGTGGCCTCAAAGCCGCACGCACTCTGGCCCTCCTGGAGCATCTGTCCTCTGTGTCCTCATCTCCCACCGTTGACCTCTTTGTGCACTTAGCATCAGCCATGCTGGCTTACTTGCAGTTCCTCAAAGTCGCTACAGGCGTGGTCCGGCCTCCAGACCTCTGCGTTGCCTGTTCCCTCTCCCCTAGATGCCCCGTTGCTCGTAACCTTCCCTGTTTCAGGTGCAATCACTCCTTTCTCAGGAGGCCTTCCCTGCCACTCCACTTAACATTGCATCCCCTTGCATCCCGTCCCCACTGCCCCCGCGTCATTTTCTGACCTTAGCACTTACCGGTGTCTGGCATAGTGTGTGGATATCTATATTTAGTGCATGTTTTCTCCTGCTACTTAAATACCAGCGTCATGGGGGCAGGGATGTTGTCTGTCTTGCTCCCTGCTGTATCCGCAGTGCCTAGAACACTGCCTGGCACACAGTAGGTGCTCACTAAACATCTGCCGGATGTGTGCATTCAGCGATGAGTTCAGCACCTACAGTGTGCTTGGGACTCACAACAGAGGCTGGAATCCGAGAAGCAGGGGCAGGCTGCTGAGAGTGTGGGCTCTGAGTGAGACAAACTCAGGTTCACATCCTGACTGTACAACCAATGGCAGACCGTGTGTGACCCTGGGCAAGTCGCCTGGCCTGAGCCTCAAGTTGCCCCATCTGTAGAACGGGGTGGTCGTGCTATTTTCCTTGTGGGATCACTAAGGGGCTTCACAGAGGGGTCTTTGTGCAGCTCTCGAGGCAGTGTCTCACATGGGAGGAGGGGCGGAACAAGCACCTGCCACGCTTACGGCTTTTTAGTTTATGTTGTTGGAGGAAGACGGAGAAGTGCATGAATGCACCTGCTCCACCTTCCAGAAGCAGAAGCCCTGCCATCGCTACACCGTAAAAGCAGATCCTCCAGGAGTTGCTCTACGTTGCAGTCAACTTGTCAACAAAATGTCAGGTTCTGTCTCTAAGTTGACACCTGTGAATTTGCTTTTTAATTGCAGGAGCTTTTGGGGTACACGTGGATTTTGATTACATGGATGAATTGTACAGTGGTGAAGTCTGAGCTTTTAGTGCTCCCGTCTCCCTAGTTGTGTACATTGTACTCCGTGTGTAGATTTTAATCCTCATCCTCCTCCCACCCCCACCCCATGTGACTCTCCACAGTCCGTCATATCACATCATATCACACTGTCTCATAGAGGCAACTTATTCCAAGTAATCCATCCCTCTTTAAGACACATTTCAAACTTCATGACCCCTAATAAAAACTTTTAAAGACTCGGGCAAAGAGGCTGGTCTGAAAATTTCCTTGCATTCACTTTCTTGTTCCTGTGCAGAATTGTTCCTATTCCCCAACCTCTCCTTCCTTTCAGTGGAAACGTAGGCTCCTCTCTATTCTTTTTTTTTTTTTCAACTTTTATTTTAAGTTCGGGGCGCATGCGCAGGTTTGTTACGTACGTAGACTTGTGTCATGGGGGTTTGTTGTACAGATTGCAAGCTGGTGCAAAAGTAATTGCAGTTTTGGACCATGAATTTTAAATCATTATAACTAGGCTCAGTCACATCTTTATTAATCAAAATAAGAACGATTGCAATCAAGTCATTTTTGCCAAGAAGAAATGCTCATTTATTCCTGTAGTGTAAAAATCTGTGCTTTGGGATTCGACGAACTCTTGGAAAGCGCTTTCTGCGTTCTGCTGGTCGTGGAAGCGTTTTCCCTGCAAACAGTTGTCGAGATGCTTGAAGAAGTGGTAGTCGGTTGGAGAGAGGTCAAGTGAATATGGCAGATGAGGCAAAACTTCGTAGCCCAATTAGCTCAACTTTTGAAGCGCTGGTTGTGCGACATGCAGTTAGCCGTTGTAGTGGAGAAGAACTGGGCCCTTCCTGTTGGCCAATGCCAGCTGCAGGCGCTGCAGTTTTCAATGTGTCTCATCGATCTGCTGAGCATACTTCTCAGATGTAATTGTAATTACACCACTGTACTGTACGTTCGTTAGCAGTTCCAGGGCTAAACGTGTTGTTGATGTTGCGCGTTGTCTCTGCTGCTTTATGACCCATTTTGAACTCGAGTAAGAAAATCACTCAAATTTGCTTTGTGTCTGATATCATTTCCATAGCCTAAAAGAAATATAAACAGCAAGTAATAATAAGTCATTAACCCAAAAAAGCTAGAAATGTGCATTAAAATGATACATAAAAACCACATTTATTTAAGAATGTATTCCAATACCAAATGGCAAATTTCAACAATGCAAAAACCACAATTATTTTTGCACCAACCTAGACACTAAGGTACTTAGTACCATAGTACTTAATACCTGGGCACTAAGCCTAGTACCCATTAGTTATTTTTCCTGCTCCTCTCCCTCCTCCTGTCCTCCACCTTCAGGTAGGGCCCAGTGTCTGTTGTTCCCCTCTGTGTGTCCATGTGTTCTCATCATTTAGCTCCCATTTATAAGTGAGAACATGCAGTGTTTGGTTTTCTATTCCTGCATTAGTTTGCAAGGGATAAAGGCCTCCAGCTCCATCCATGTTCCTGCAAAGGATGATTGCATTCTTTTTTTTGGTTGCCTGGTATTCCATGATACCTATCAATTTTGATTTTGCCATTGGCTTTTCTATTTCAGAGCTATGTCTTCTCTGTTTAAGGCCTTGGTCATGGTTGCAGGCCCTTAAAGCTGGAAAGCTCCGATTGCCGTGCACACGGGGCCAGCGGCAGCGATGACTGGGGTTGGTGCTCAGGGTCTATTGCCTATGTCACAACTGTCCCCTAAGCCCCCCTACCACCTTTACCTCTGCAAGCAAGCCTCTCACCACATGGCCTTTGCACCTGCTGAGCCCTCGGCACAGGATGCTTTTTCCTTCTCTCCACGAGAGTGTTACCACTTGTCCCTCAAATGCCAGCTCCATCATCACCCTCATGTCCTTGGGGAAGCTCCCTCACCCCCCAGACTGGGTGAGGCTCTCTGTTGCAGGCACCCACAGCACAAGCAACTCCTGTTCAGGCCACTGGGCACAGCTGACATTCATGTGCATGACACCGTGTCTCGAGTCTCTCCCCCGACACACCCTGTGGGAGCCAGGAGGGCCAGGACTCGTCTGGTTTTGTAACTTACCAGGTGCCGGTTCTACAGTGCTGGGAGGTGCTCAGTGCACATTAGCAGAATGTGGGAGCGAGTGCCCACACCTGGCGTCTAATAAACAGTGGCCTCTTCGGGCAAGTGGCACCCATCGGCACACAGTGCGTGAGGGCTCCATATTGCAGAATTGACCTCATCCTTCCTCCTGCCCTGTGGGTGCACCCTCTCAGTTCCTCCCATTGTGGAGGTGAAGTTTGTTTTTCCACCCTTTGACTTTGGCTTTAACCAAAAGCACGAAGCTGACATGAGTGTGTGCCAGGTCTGAGCATGGGTGTCTAGGGACCTCCATTGATTGTGTTTGCTTTTTTCTCCTCCTCCTTTGCCATAAGGAGAATGCACTGAGTGGCCACTGGTCCCACAGAGTGGATGAGAGACGTGTGGGGCTGAGCCACACCTAGATCAGCCGACCTGCAGCAGCCGGGTGAATCCAGGTGAGGTCAGCAGAGCCCGGTGGGCGAGCCAGCCTAGATCAGCCAGCGCCAGCCGCCCTGCCGACACACCAGGCAAGCACATAGTGACTGTTGGACACTTTGAGGTTCTGTGGTTGGTTGTTAAAGCAGCACATAGTAGGTGCTCAATAAATAACTATGGAATGTTTGAGCATACAGCTGGAGCTCCGTAAAAGACATCCAATAAAGCCCCCAGCACTGTGCTGGGCACACAGGAAGTGCTTAAGACACAGTGCTCCCTTCTCCCCACTTCCTCCTGTCAACAGCAGCAGCAGTAGGTTAGAGAGGCTGATATTTGAGACATTGTGGCAACCTTTACAGTCCACACTCTACTATTGTACGGGACACCCCGAAGCCTCCAGCCACCCCCTCAGCAGCCCTCGGTAGAACAGGGTCTGTGTCTCTCTCTCGGCCTCTTCTGACCAAGAGTCTTGTTCCCAGTGGTGAAGAAGCCGGGGTCTTCCTGGAGCCGCTGCAGACCCCCTAGTCAAGGGTGGCTGCTTTGTCTCTGCAAGAAAGCAGATTGTTCTCTTTACTGACTCCTGCTGTTTACTGTAAATAATTAAATGGGATCTTCTCTCTTCCTCCCCTCCCACCTCTTCACAGGCGGAAGCCATAATTATTTCAATGCAACATCCCTGTCATCAGCCCTTTGAGCAGGAGGAGACAGTCAGCACTGCTTGGGATCCCACACCGTGTGTACACAGTGATTATTCCGGCATCGAGGGCAGAGAATGAAACCTGGAGTTGTGTGTCTCGAGACACCTCTGCTCACTACTCTCTAGCCACCAAGAAAATTCGACTTCCCTCCATGCCCAGCCGGGCCCTGCAATTGGCTCTCAGCTTCTGTGGGTGCAACACGAGCCTGGTAGCTCCCAGGCAAACGCTGAACAGCAGGGGAGATCATGGTGGCCGCGGCGGCCACGGTCGCCGCAATCTGTGAGGTCAGAGCTCCCGTTAGGCGTGGGCTATCTATGGATTTAATAAGCCAAGGCCTTCAGGGCAGGGCCCACAGAGCAGGAATGTCCTGAGGCTCAATATTCCAGCCATTTGTTCCTGTCTGTTGCCTCTCAAACCAGATCCTCTGCCGCTTCTGAAGGTCCCTGCAAAAGAGGCTTCTGCCTCTAACCCCAAGCAGCCAGCCCAAGCCTACCGTATGGAGAGAAGGGGACGGGGAGGCAGGAGTTGTAGTCTGTGCCCCGCGTGCCCCCTGTGCCGTCACCCTGTACAATTGTGGCCCAGGCAGAGCTCCTCTCTGCACCTCGATCGCCTTGTCTCAGGAACACGATTCCTTCCCTTCCTTTCCCTTCCCTTCTCTTCCCTTCCTACTTTCCTTCTTCCCTTCCCTTCCCTTCCCTTCCCTCCCTTCTTTCCTTCCTTCCTTCCTTCCTTCCTTCCTTCCTTCCTTCCTTCCTTCCTTCCTTCCTTCCTCCCTTCCTCCCTCCCTCCCTCCCTCCCTTCCTTTGTCTTGGGAACAGGATTTCTTTCTTTCTTTCTTTTTTTATTTTATGTATTTATTTTTTTGAGACGGAGTCTCGCTCTTGTTGCCCAGGCTGGAGTGCAGTAGCATAATCTTGGCTCACTGCAAACTCCGCCTCCCGGGTTCAAGCGATTCTCATGCCTCAGCCTCCTGAGTAGCTGGGATTACAGAAACGCGCCACCACACCCAGCTAATTTTTGTATTTTTAGTAGAGACAGGATTTCACCACATCTGCCAGGCTGGTCTCAAACCACACCCAGCTAATGTTTGTATTTTTAGTAGAGACAGGATTTCACCACATCTGCCAGGCTGGTCTCAAACTCCTAATCTCAAGTGATCCACCTGCCTTGGCCTCTTAAGGTGCTGGGATTACAGGTGTGAGCCAAGGGTTTCATCCATTTCTCATTAAGTTGCTGATGGCTCCCGTTCAGGATTCACCTCCACAGCCAGGCCTCCCCGGCACCTTGTTTTAGATCACAGCCCTCCTGACCTAGATCCAGGGCCCCAGAAGCAGAGCGAGAGAGAGAGGTTTTTACAGGAGACAGATGGAGAGCAGCCTCAGCCTGGACCCACAGGGGGCTCTGATATGTGAACTGCACCAGGGTTTGTCCCATCTGTAGCCAGGTGGGTCAGGATGTGTGTGTGTGTGTGTGTGTGTGTGTGTGTGGTGTGTGTGTGTTTTCTTTGTTGTTTTTTGCTTTATTTTTGAGACAGGGTTTCACTCTCTTGCCCAGGCTGGAGTGCAATGGCACCATCACGGCTCACTGCAGCCTCCACCTGTAAGGATCAAGCGATTCTCCTGCCTCAGCCTCCTGAGTAGTTGGGACTACAGGAGTGTACCACTGTGCCTGGCTAATTTTTTTATTTTTTGTAGAGACCAGGTCTCACTATGTTGCCCAGGCTGGTCTCTAACTCCTGGCCTCAAGCAATCCTCCTGCTTTGGCCTCCCAAACTGCTGGGTTTATAGGCGCGAGCCACTGCATCCAGCCTTGCTTTATTTTCAATTGTGGTAAAATACACATAACATAAAATGTACCACTTGAGCCATTTTTAAATGCCACAATTCAGTGGCATTAAGGACATTCACAGTGTTGCTTGACCATCATCACCTCTCTCGTTCCAAAAGGTTTTCATCACCCCAAGCAGACTCTGTCCCCATTAAGCAATAACTCTCATTCCCGTCCCCCAGCCTCTGGTAAGCGCTAACCTACTCTCTGTCTCTGTGAATCCGCCTGCTCTAGGCACTTTATTTAACCGGAATCACGCACCTGGCTACTTTCACTGAGCATCGTGTCTTCAAAGTTCATTTACGTTAGAGCCTGAGTCAGAATTTCCTTCCTTCCCGCTGCATTTTCATTTTGAATAGACTTCACTTTTCAGAGCAAGTTGAGCTCACAGCAGCATCATTCCTCTTCACGGCTCAGCAATATCCCCCGCATGGAGGCGCCCCTCGTGTTATTCGTCATCTGCTGATGGGCACTTGGGCTGTTCCCACCTTTTGGCCATTGTGACTGGTGCTGCTGTGAATGCCTGTGCACCAGAATCTTTCCTAGTCCTTCCTCTCAGGGGGCCAGGCTTCTGCCCTCCCCTCCGTCCTGCTCCCCGTGTCAGTCCGTTTTGGTCACTGGCTGTGGCCTGGGAGACACTCCCACTTGGATGGAGGCAGTTGCCCCCGGCGGTGCTCAGGGTGGAAGGGGGCCAGCAGGGGAATCCGGGTTGTGCAAGGAGTGCCCTGCATCTCCCCGTTCCTCCTGCCTTCCCTGCTTTGCTACCCCCAGTATTTCTCACCTTCTGACACCCCCAGCACTTCTCACCTTCTGACACCCCCAGCATGCACTGACTTCTTGGGTTTCTTGTCTGCTTCCCCCTAGAAAGCACCCAAGGCCTGGGGCTGTGTGTGTTTTGCTCACGGCTGGACCCACCCTTCCTGACACACAGTCAGGCTCAATAAATATGCATGGGATGAATGACCAGCAGGTGCGCACACACGATCTCTTGGAATTCTCGCCGCAACGGTGATGTCACTGCTGATGTCATCCCCATTCTACAGGGAAGGAAATGGAGGCTCTGGAACGTTGAGTGAATTCCCCAAGGTCACAGAGCTTGCGAGTGGCAGAGCAGAGACAGGGGTGCAGAGCTGCCCCATGCCTAGCACTTCCCAGCCTGGAGGCTTGGCCTGTCTGCATGATGAGCTGGACACCTGTCAAACATATGTCACTCACACTAATTCAACTCTGCATCCTTGGAGAGAGAGAAACTTCGATACCCAGCCAATGGCCAGGCCACTGCGCTCAACTAGTGAGGGTGAGGACCTAAGTGTGCAGTTTCCACAATTGGGTCCGTTCTCTTGTGCCCCCCTTTTTTCTAATAAAAAATAATTTTAAATCCCAGCACTTTGGGAGGTTGAGGCAGGCAGGGATCACTTGAGGTTAGGAGTTTGAGTTCATCCTGGCCAACATGGTGAAACCCCATTTCTACTAAAAATACAAAAATTAGCCGGGCGTGGTAGCGGGTGCCTATGATCTCGCTACTCAGGGGGCTGAGGCAGGAGAATCACTTGAACTCAAGAGGCAGACATTGCAGTGAGCTGAGATCGCGCCACTGAGCTCCAGCCTGGGTGACAGAGTGAGATTCTGTTTCAAAAAATAATTTTTTTTTAATTTAATTTTTTAGATACAGGGTTTCACTGTCACTCTGCCTGGAGTGCAGTGGCATGATGGTAGCTCACAGCAGCCTCGAACTCCTTCCTGCGTTCAGGCTATCCTCAGCGTCTCAAGTAGCTGGGACCACAGGTTCATGCCGCTATGCCCAGCTAATTAATTAATTTTTTTTTGTAGGGCCAGGGGTCTCCCTATGTTGCCCAGGCTGGTCTTGAACTACTGGCCTCAAGCGATCTTCCCACCTGTCAGCCTCCCAAAACGCTGGGACTACAGGCTTGAGCTACCGCAGCCAGCTAATTCACGCCCCTCTTAACGCGAGCATCTCAACACACCCATGGAGACCTCAGCGGCCAAAGTTACACATTAAAAAAAAATCTATGGGCTGGGCGAGGTGGCTCACGCCTGTAATCCCAGCACTTTGGGCGGTCGAGGAGGGCGGATCACCTGAGGCCGGGAGTTCTAGACCAGCCTGGCCAACATGGCAAAACCCCGTCTCTATTAGAAATACAAAATTTAGCCAGGCATGGTGACGGGCACCTGTAATCCCAGCTAGTTGGGAGGCTGAGGCAGGATAATTGCTTGAAGCCTGGAGACGGAGGTTGCAGTAAGTCGAGATTGCGCCACTGCACTCCAGCCTGGGCAACGGACCGAGACTCTGTCATTAAAACAAAAAAAAAATCTACAGAGGAACAATGCATGGAATGCATGGATGCATGGTAAGCTGCAGAAATCTTCCATGAGTGATGGATTGTGACAGACGTCTGCACATTTCCACCTTGGCGTTAGCGTTCAGACCAGGACGTGGAAGGTTCCTATCATCTAAGAGTTCCCTTGTG
This sequence comes from Nomascus leucogenys, assembly GCF_006542625.1. Classification (NCBI taxonomy): domain Eukaryota; kingdom Metazoa; phylum Chordata; class Mammalia; order Primates; family Hylobatidae; genus Nomascus; species Nomascus leucogenys. The sequence goes on along the minus strand of NC_044390.1, from coordinate 91,922,930 downwards.
CCCCGTCCTCCAGGGGTAACCATGATGGAGACTCTATCCCCACAGACCCTCTCTGCTGTTCCAGAGCCTCACACAGGGCGTGAACTCTCACCCCTCGGTGTCTGGCCTCATCTGCATGTCCTCACCAGTGAGGGTTGCTCTCGCTGTCCGGAAGCTGCAGTTCGTGCTTGCTAATTTCTGTGCAGTTTTCAATTACATGAATAGGTCATCGTTTGTTTTGCATTCTAGAGCTGATGGATGTTTGGATGGTTTTCAGTGTGGGGCTATTGCAGATCAAGGTGGTGTAGAGGCTGTTATCCATGTCCTCTGATGAACGGATACACCCATTTTTCTTGGGAGTGTATCTGGGAATGGGATTGCTGGACCACAGAGTAGTCATGTTCTTAGATTCAGTAGCTGGCGCCAGTTTTCCAAAATGGTTGTAACAATTTACTCTCCCACCTTTAAATCCTCATCAACACTTGATATTGCCAATTAAAGGTACTTTTTTTTTTTTTGAGGCAAGGTCTTGCTCTGTTGCCCAGGCTGGAGTGCAGTGGCACGATCATAGCTCACTGCAGCCTCAAATTCCTGCATTCAAGTGATCCTCCCACCACAGCCTCCTGAGTAGCTGGGACTCTAGGTGTGTGCTACTATTCCCAGCTAATTAATTTTTTTTTTTTTTAGAGATGGGGGTTTTACTATGTTTCCGAGGCTGATCTTGAACCCCTGGCCTCAAGCAATCCTCCTGCCTTGGCCTCCCAAAATGCTGGGATTACAGGTGTGAGCCACCACGCCCAGCCTAAAGTTATGTATTTTTGATACAATATGTGCAATGGACTGAATGGTTGTGCAACCCCTCCCAACAAATTCATATGTTGAGACCCTGGCCCCGATGTGATGGCCTTAGAGGGTGGGGCCTTTGAGGGGTGGTTAGGTCATGAGAGTAGATCTCTCACAATGGGACCAGTCCCTTATAAAAGGGACCCCAGAGAGCTCTCTAAGCCCTGTTTCTGCCCTGGGAGGACACAAGGAGCAGGCAGCTGTCTTTGACAGCTCTGGGACCTTGGCCAGGTTTCTCAGCCTCTCTGAACTTCAGTCCTAAAATGGGATAACAGCCTCCCGGGCCGTGGCGGGGATTAAATGAGCCAGCTGGTGTAAAGCGCTCAGAACAGGCCCTAGCGCACGGCCCCTGCTCAGTAAGTGCTTGCTGTTTATTTTCCTTCGACGAGCACCTGAGATGGGGGTGGTGTCCTCAGTACTTGTCAGCAAATAGCAGTGCATTGCAGTATCAACCTGACTGGCCCAGCGACTCTAAGGACGAGGGCATCTGGTGTTCACTAAAATAACCCTCAGGCCCAGTGCAGTGGCTCATGCCTGTAATCCCAGCACTATGGGAGACCAAGGCAGGAAGATTGTTTGGGGCCAGGAGTTCAAGACCAGCCTGGCCAACATAGTGGAACCTTGTCTCTCCAAAACATTAAAAAATTAGCCAGGTGTGGTGGTGTGTGCCTATAGTCCCATCCATTATACTTGGGAGGCTGAGATGGGAAGATCTCCTGCACCCAGGATTTCAAGGCTGCAGTGAGCTGTGATTGTGCCACTGCACTCCAGCCTGGGCAACAGAGTGAAAAAAAATTTTTTAATAAAACATTTAAAAAAAAGTCTTCCTCACAAAATGGACATGTGGCTTTAAAATGCCCCTGCAGGGAGAAGACTAGCCGAGTAAGAAGAAAACAGCTGAGGAATGCAGAGGCCGTGTCCACAATTTACAAGTTAGAAATATTTGTATCATGAGCATCAGGGCTCAAAATGTATTATTACGGTCGCAGGTTACACTCAGAAGTGTCTGGAATGTTCTGGTTTGGCTGACCTGTGGAGGAAGGTGGGGTCATAGAACCTAGCTCTCCCAGGACTGGTTAGAGCTGTGTTCCCAACTGGTAGGTAGTGTTCCCTGGGTGGTACCCAGGACAATTTTAACTGGTGCACCGTTCGACTTTTGTCTTTTAACTTCCATCGTCACACATTTATTGTAATATGTACTAGAAAAAGATAAAATAGCACATCTGTCTTTAGGCAATATTGGTGGTAAAAAAAAAAAAAAAAACTCCCTAAAGACACAGGGACTTCCAGGGGGTCTGGTTGTCCTAGATAAATTGTGAAGTGATAACGTCAACCAGGTATCAGCAAATATTTGAAAGAACGAGTTTAACCAGTTAGAACGAGAAAGTGTTTTTTTACTGCACGATCTATTGTTGATGGAGACAATTGTGGAAGGATTGAGACACGGCACAGGAGTGAGGGAGGGAGGGATGGAGGGGAGGGATGCTGTGTATGCGTGCCAAGAGGCGAATCTTAGCTGGTTCTGTGAACTTTTGTTTCTTTTTCCTTTTTCTTTTTTGAGACAGAGTCTCGCTCCCTCACCCAGGATGGAGTGCAATGGCGCAACCTCGGCTCACTGCAACCTCCACCGCCTAGGTTCAAGTGATTCTCCTGCCTCAGCCTCCCGAGTAGCTGGGATTATGGGTGCACATCACCACGCCCGGCTAATTTTTGTATTTTTAATAGAGACAAGGTTTCTCCATGTTGGCCAGGCTGGTCTCAATCTCCTGGCCTCAGAGTGATCCTCCTGCCTCAGCCTCCCAAAGTGCTGGGATTACAGGCATGAGTCACCATGCCCGGCCCTGTGACTTTTTGTTTCTTTAGAATGAGAGACCTCAAGGAAATTTGGCGGAATGTTAATATCCGTTGAATCCAGGTGGTTGGATATGTGCAATCAGTTACGTTATTAACTACACGCTTTGTGTGTTTGAAATAGTTTTTAACTTAAAAGCTATTGAGGAAGTGGGTTTGGAACAGGAGTGATGTAATAACTGAAGGGGTCTAGTTTGTTATTTGGATTATTTCTCCTCAGAGTGGGTAATGCTTGAAAGGTAAGAGGGATTGGAATCACACCGTTTGGACACACACATGTTCGGAATACACAAGCAGAGGGGTCCCTTTGTCAGCCCAGGCACCTCCTCTGTGATCAGTGCTCCGGCCTTGGTATCACCCCTGTAAAAGGCCGCTTTCTCCCAACCAGAACAAGGTAACTTAGAGGCTGCCCCACGTCCCAGGAATCCTTGATTGATTAGAAGCTTTGCGGCCATCATGAGTTTGGAGAACATTTGGCAGTGAATGACACAGAACCCAAAATAATGGCGGTTTAAATAAGTTATGAGTTTCCTTCCCACAGAGAGACAAAATCTAGAGGGAGTCATCACTTCCATCTCGGGGCCTAAAATGGCCATTCCAGCAGGGCAGTGGCTCACGCCTGTAATCTCAGAGCTTTGGGAGGCCGAGGTGGGAGAGTCGCTTGAGTCCAGGAGTTCCAAACCAGCCTGGGCAAAATAATGAGACACTGTCTTTACAAAAAATGTTTAAAAATTAGCTGGCTGTGGTGGTGCACACTTGTAGTCCCAGCTACTCGAGAGGCTGAAGCAGGAGGATTGCTTGAGCCCTGGAGGTAGAGGCTGCAGTGAGCTATGATCCAGCCTGGCCAACAGAGTAAGACTCTGTCTCAAATAAATGAATAAATAAATAAATAAATAAATAAAATGGCTGCTCCAGTTCCAGCCATCACATCTGAATTCCGGCCAGCAGAAAGGAGGAGGGCTGGGAGTGGATGGCTCTCCCTCCCTTTAAGGACACTTCCACTTCCATGCTGGTATGGGCACAGCCATATGGGCATGGCATTGGCCATATCTAGCTGCAAGGGAGGCTGGGAAATGCATTGTTAGTCCTGTCACCAGTGTGCCCAGCTAAAATCCAGGGTTTCTAGTACTAAGGGAGAAGGGGTGATTGGTGATTGGACTAGAGCAATCTCTGCTTACGGTGCTGTGGGGGTGGGGAGCCCTCCTCCTGAGGAAGGGTCCCAGCGTGTTGCCGTTCCGACACCTTCCCACCACCCCGGAGCTCAGTGGAGGATCTGGGGCCTGGGACTGCAAAGTTTCATTAGGGCAAGTCTGCTTTCCCCAGCACATGGCCCTCTGCTAGGACTAGGACAGTCTTTGGAAAGATTCACGAGATGAAAGGAAGGTGGTACTTGGGGGAGACCACTGAGTTGGGGAGCAGGGGTGACAGTCACAGGCTTGGAGCCCAGCAGCTGGGTCCCAGCTGTGCCCCCTGCTAATCACTGTCAGAGCTGTTGCTCAGAGGAAGTCATGATGCCTCTGCTAAAAGTTGCAGCTGCCCCAAAGGGTGGCCAAGAGGTTAGGCCTATGCCTAACTCAGCTCCGTCCTCAATAAACACTGGGGAGAGGCAGCAAAACTCCCACTGAAGACTGAAAAGACTGAAGGTGCCCTCCTCTCTCAAGACAACTACGAAACCACTGTGTCACAGGATCTAGCACTTAGGACATCAGCGAATGAGACCTCCCTCCCTCCCTCCCTTCCTTCCTTCCCTCTTTCCTCTCCACCTCCCTCCCTCCCTCTCTCCCTTCCTCCCACCCTTCCTCCCTCCTTCTCTGTTTCTTAACCTTTTTTTTTTTTTGAGACTGAGTCTGGCTCTATTGCCCAGGCTGGAGTGCAGTGGCGTGATCTCAGCTCACTGCAACCTCTGCCTCCCAGGTCCAATCTCCTGCTTCAGCCTCCTGAGTAGCTGGGATTACAGGCATGCACCACCACACCCGACTAATTTTTATATTTTTAGTAGAGACAGGGTTTCACCATGTTGGCCAGGCTCTTCTCAAACTCCTGGCCTCAAGTGATCTGCCCACCTCGGCCTCCCAAAGCTCTGGGATTACAGGCGCCTGGCCTATTTCTTAACTTTCTTATTTCTGCTGAAACATCTATCTGTCTCTATCTATCTATCTATCTATCTATCTATCTATCTATCTATCTATCTATCTATCTATCTATCTATCTATCATCTATCTATCTATCTATCTATCATCTATTTCTCAGAGTGTAAAGGGAACTGATCTGAAATGTACAGCTTGATGCGTTTTCTGTGTGTGTACCCAGGAAACTGCTACCCAAATCAGGATAAAGCAATCTGCAGCCCCAAGAAGGCTCCCCCAGAAGGCGTGTCCCCCTGCCACATCCCAGTCAGTAGCACCCACCCCTGCTGGGGGGGTCCCTGCTATTTTGACTTCTCTCCCTATAGAGGGATTTCCTTCTGGAATTTCCTACACATGGAACCATGCAGCGTGTGCCCTTCCGCGGCCGGCGTCTGTGGCTCCCCACGGTGTCCACGAGACTCATTCATGTGCGTTATCTGTGCTGCGTTCTTTACTGTTGCCATATAACCTCCCTCAATGTGAACAGACCACAGCTCACTCAGCCATCTTTGGATGGATTTCCTGTAATGGGTAACTACAAATGGAGTTTCTAGAAACATTCTTATATATATCTTTTGGTAGACATAGAAGGAGTAAATTTCTTCTTATTAATAGTAAATTTATCAAAGTAAAACCAAATGGGCCAGCTTAGAAAAAGTTAAGTAACTCGGGGTAGGAGAGAGGTGTACACATGGCAAAGGTGTTGGGGTGCCCAGATGCCAAAGGTCTGAGGAGCCCTGAGGTGGGGCAGGGGCAGGCGCTCTGTGCTGAGTTTGTAACCTGAATGAGGCACTTTACACATGGGAACCAGAGTGACACTGAGACCCTGGCCCCTTCACGCCCCTGGCAATTGCCTTGCATCTACAGGAAGGAAACAGCATGGGCACCCCGGACAGGACACAAGCCACGCATCCCTGGAAAGGGGAAAGTCGCCATCAACAGAGGCCGGCGAGTTGCTGTGAAGCAGGTTTTGCCTTATTTCTAGGATTTTGCTCAGTCACGTCGGGGCCTTATGGAAAGAGTTTCAGGATCTTCCACCTTTTGACGCTATTTCCCCCTCTGGGTAAAAGGAATACTCATCCTACTTAAACAGAAAAGAGAAAATTAAAAGGCAGAGATGTAAAAAATGTTCCCACAGTTTCACCGCCTGTGGACAATCCATGTTAACATCTGGGTATTATTTCATCCAGACTTCCGTCTGTGTATAATTGCTGGTTTTCTTTTTAGCTTGGTTGTATGATCATACTATGTATACATTTTTATTTGATTTCTTCCTTTAACCTTATAGTGCTATATCTAATATAAGCCTCAGCCTCTTCTCACAAACCTGGTTCTGATGGCTGCATAGGTTTCCACCGTGCATCGATATGTTAGTTTGATGCAGTGATTGAGATGTTAATAGCACCCTCTTTTTCCCTCCCCTCTTTATCCCCTCAGATAGACCCCTATTCAAGCGTGTAGTTGGTTCTATGCTGTTTTTCTCAGGGAAGAGATGTGTTACACCCAAAGTGGGGTGTGAGCCCCAGGGGTGCATGAAAGAATCCTCCCACTGGGAGCAGGACGATAAGCCGAAAGGAGTTCTCTCACGGTGGCACCTATCAGCTGCGCAGCCCCCATTCCAGCCCCCTCATTTCTTGCCATTGGGTTTGGGAAGATGAAAAGGGTTCTGTGGCTGAGGGTGGTGAGGGCTGCACAGCACTGGGGGTGTCCTGAACACCTCAGGACTGCATGCTCAGACATGGTTATGAAGGTCAGGCACTGCCGCCACCACCACCGTGTCTGGCACACAGAAGTGCCCGGAGAGTGTTGCCTGTGAGGTGGGGCAGGGAGCAGCCCTTAAGCCCCATTTCACAGAACAAGAAACAGAGGAGGGAGCAAGCTGGGGAGGGGGCTTCTGAGCAAAGCTCCTGCCCTGCAGGAGCGCAGTGGGGCTGAGCTCATCTCGCCCTCATTCTTTGAGCACAGGGCGCTCATGGCAGCTGGGGTGTACTCTCCGGCACTGGGGCTTCCCGATGGTGCAGGGCAGGCGAGCCCCACAACTGGGACTGAGCTAGGGAGGGTTCCTGGCTTCAAGGGCAAGAATTCAAGGGCAAGCCAGTGGTGATGGACAGCAACTGTTACCGAAGCGTCCATGCACAGCGGTAGCAGAGGTGCTACCACCGCACAGGCAGTGTGCCCGAAAATAGCTGCTCCGAGGCACTGCTGCACTCAGTTATACCCACTTGTAAGTACATGCAAATTAAGGGGCGGTTTATGCAGAAATTTATTGGATGAGGGTGTTAATTTCCGGGTCATTGGGTGGTTGTCATGGCAACAGCAAACTGACATGACCAGTGGCAGGTGTGGCTTACGGAAACCTGCTTCCACCCAGACCTGTCTCAGCTAGCCCTCAATTTGGTCTGGTGTCTGAACCCCGCCTCCAGAGTTGAGTCCCACCTCCCACTCCACTTCCAGGCATAGCCCATGGGGGTCATTCCACTGCGGGGCTCTGGCCTGCTAAATCCCACCCAACCCAGTTAACACCGGCGCCTCGGTCACCTGGGTTTACTCCTCCGCACCAGGCTGGGTCATGCAATCACACAAGGGACCTGGGTCCCGTGGTCCACTGGGCGTTACCCACATTGTAGGGGAATGTGGTTGAATCCTTGTGTCTCAGAAGCCACACCCTGCTGCCCCCACACACGACCCCAAAGAGGTTCATGGCCATGTCCCTGTGACGTGTTTACCCGTAGCCATCTCCCCAGCAGGAAGCCATCCAGGTGGAGTCAAATGGGCCGGGGGTAAATCCTGGCTCTGCCACTTATAGCTTTGTGATTTCACGCCAGTTACTTACCCGGCCCATGCCTCAGTTTCCCCATCCGTAAAATGGGGCGATGACTCTACCTACCTCGTGGGGCTTCTGAGTCTTAATAATTATCAGCCATAACAAAGCACCAGAGACTGGGGGACTCTCAACAACAGAGGTGTGCTCCCCCTAGTTCCGGAGGCTGGATGTCGGAAATTGCGGTGGCGATGGGCAGGTTTCCTCTGCAGTTGCTGAGGGAGAATCCATTCCACTCCTCTCTGTGGGCATCTGGAGGTTGTGGCCCATCCTGGGTGTTCCCTGGCTTGTAGGTGGATCACTCCAGTCTCTGCCTCTGTTGTCACACGGCCTTCTCTGCGTGTGTCTGTGGCGAAATTTCCCTCCTCTTATGAGGACACCAGTCATTGGGTCAAGACCTGCCTTAATTCAGTAGGACCTCATCTTAACTTGATGACACCTGCAAAGACCTTATTTCCAATCAGGCCACATTCACAGTACCTGGTGGACATGAATTTTGGGGGGATGCTTTTCACCCCAGCACAGGGGGTTATTATGAGTTGACACACGCACCGCTCTTAGAATGGTTCTGGGCACGGGCACATGACAGGCACTTCCGCGGCATTTGCTGTCATTATTATTACACAGGAAGAACAGAAATCCCACTCTTTTTTGTTGTTGTTGAGTTTGCTCTGTCGTCCAGACTGGAGTGCAGTGGCACAATCTCAGCTCACTGCAACCTCTGCCTCCCAGGTTCAAGCAAATCTCCTGTCTCAGCCTCCTGAGTACCTGGGACTACAGGCACACACCACCATGCCCAGGTAATGTTTGTATTTTTAGTAGAGATGGGGTTTCACTATATTGGTCAGGCTGGTCTCGAACTCCTGACCTCAGGTGATCCACCTCCCTCGGCCTCCCAAAGTGCTAGGATTACAGGCGTGAGCCACCGCACCCAGCTAGAAATCCCACTCTTTTTTTTTTTTTTTTTTTTTTTTTTTTTTGAGACGGAGTCTTGCCCTGTCACCCAGGCTGGAGTGCAGTGGTGTGATCTCGGCTCACTGCAAGCTCCGCCTCCTGGGTTCATGCCATTCTCCTGCCTCAGCCTCCCAAGTAGCTGGGACTACAGGTGCCCACCACCACGCCCGGCTAATTTTTTTGTATTTTTAGTAGAGGTGGGGTTTCCTGGTGTTAGCCAGGGTGGTCTCGATTTCTTGACCTCATGATCCGCCCGCCTCGGCCTCCCAAAGTGCTGGGATTACAGGTGTGAGCCACCGCACCCGGCCCAGAAATCCCACTCTTATTCAAGCACCGTGTGGCCGGGTTCTGTTACATGCAGCCCAGTGGAATCCTGACTAGTGAAGCTACAAAACAGACGTGAGCTCACTGGGCTGGGGCTTAGCCAAAATCTTGCCCCTTCCTAAGGATCCTTCTCTAGCCCCCGACCCTCCCTGCTCTGCATTCAGCTGCCTCATTCAGCTGGGGAGGGTGCAGGCAGGCGATGAAACGATGAAACGGAGGAGGCCTCCAATTCTGGCTTCCCAACAAGGAGCCCTTAATGAGGCAATTAAGCAGAACTATTTTCTCTTTATCTCCCTCTCCATCTTCCCACAGCCTGTCAGAGCACAGGAGCCTGGAGGGCCATTGAAGAGGAGAGGAGCCTGTACGCCCTGTTTCAAGAACCTGAGAGCTGGGCTCAGAAACGGGCAGCTGCTGGACCAAGGTCACACAGCAAGTTGGTTGTTCAGCCAGAGTCAGCACAGCGCGGGGTGAACTCCAAAGCCCTAGGGCCCCAGCAGGTGAGGGGGTAGCATGAGCCAGGTGGGGACTGGGGCAAGGTAGAAACCTCCAGGGCTAGCCAGAGGGAGTGGCCACGATGCAGCATCACTGGACTGTAGCCATACGGGGGGCGGGCACAGGCCTGAGCAGTGAGGGGGATCTTCCTGGGCTGCCTTATACTCGTGTCCCCACAAAGTCCCCCTACAACCCAGGAGTCACAGGTACCGCCTGAGGGGTCAGCACAGTCCATGCACAGTGTGTGTGTCGTGCACTGTACAAAGGCACTCACCGAAGAGGCAGTGGGGGTGATCCCAGGCCATGCTTGACTACTCATCCTGGAAGAACTGATTTTCATAACGTATCCACCCAAAGGGCTCCTTTTTCTTTTCTCTTCCTTTCTTGCTCTTTCTTTCTATATGGGCTCGCTCTGTCACTCAGGCTGGAGTGCAGTGGTGCAATCACGGCTTGCTGCAGCCTCAACCTCCCAGGCTGGGGTGATTCTCCTGCCTCAGCCTCCCGAGTAGCTGGGATTACAGGTATGTGCCACCACACCCAACTAGTTTTAAAAATTTTTTGTAGAGATGGGGTCTTGCTCTGTTGCCCAGGCTGGTTTTGAAGTCCTGGACTCTTGGTGTTCCCAAATGCTGGGATTACAGGCCTGAGCCACCGTGCCCAGCCTGGGGCCTCTTTTTTTCTAATTCCCACATGGTGCTGGGTCAGTTTGCGACCCCAAGAAGCAGATGCCCAGGTGAGATTAGATATGCAGGAGGCTGACTGGGGGAAAGGGCTTGGGGAGGGGGGGGAAAGGAACAGGAAGGGGGAAGGGAGATCCTTCAAGCCGTGGCGCTGGGCCAGCCCCTGTGCAGGAGAGAGGGTGGGAATGAGGTTGGAGAAGGAGGGGCTTCAGGCTGCAGACAGTTCTAAGGTTTTTGCCCTGGCCAATGGGGGAGTCCTGAGGCCAAGATCCCCTCCTGGAGGGTCCCTCACGGTGCTGGGATGGACCTGCCCTTATTCCCCTTCCTGCTTGCTCTGTGGCAGGAAGCGCCCATGGGGAGCTTGGCATAATGCAGGTGCAGATGATTCAGAGCCCGGCACCTGCCATACGTGCCCCGAGGGGGCCGCTTTCAAGGCCACCACATGTGCCCATGAATATGTTATTTGCTAGTAGACAAAGTAACTACTATGTTAGTTATTTGCTGGAGGCACCCCTGTGCGGGAAGACAGAGTTGGAAACAGTCTTTGTACAAGCCTAAGCGTTCTTTGAGGTAGGGTAACCAACCAAGCAGTTTTGCATTCTGTATCATAATAAATCTGAAATTGTTGGCTGGGTGCAGTGGCTCACGCCTGAAATCCTAGCACTTCGGGAGGCTAAAGCAGGCGGATCGCTTCAGCTCAGAACTTTGAGACCACCCTGGGCAACGTGGTGAAACCCTATCTCTACAAAAAATACAAAAATTAGCTGGGCATGGTGGCATGTGTCTGTAGTTCCAGCTGATTGGGGATCTGAGGTGAGAGGATCATGTGAGCCCAGGAGGTTGAGGCTGCAGTGAGCCGTGATTGTGCCACTGCACTCTAGCCTGGGTGACAAAGTGAAACCCTGTCTCAAAAACATAAAAGTAAATAAATACATCTGAAATTGTTGCAACATAAAAATCTTTTTCTCGCTGTTGTCCTTGAAACTTTCTCTATGCTATGGTATGTCGGCCTCCTGCCCAAGGGGGGTACATGGTCTTGTACAAATGTATTTGTTTCTCATTGCTGCTGTGACAAATTGCCACATACTTAGTGGCTTAAAACAACACCCATTTATTCTCTTACACTTATGGAGGTCAGAAGTCCAAAACGACTCTCATGGGATTAAAATCAAGGGTTGACAGGGCCGGTTCCTTCCAGAAGCTCCAGGGGAGGAGCTGTTCCTCGCTTCTCCCAGCTCCTGAGGCCACCTGCATTCCTTGGGCTGTTACCCCTTTTTCCATCTTAATCATCAACATAGCACGTCTGTCCTCTCTGAACTGCCTCCCTTTTATAGGGCCCTGTGTGATTCCGCTGACCCATCTGGATAATGCAGGGTCATCTCCCCAGCTCAAGATCCTTAACGGAATCGCATCTGCCAAGTCCCTTTTGCTAGGTGAGGTCACATACTCAGATTCCAGGCGTTAGAACGTGGGTGTCATTGTTCAGCCTTTACGCATTAGGGGATGTCATTATTCAGCTATCACATCAAATAAGAAAACTGGGGAGGTAGAAACAGTCCCTGGCTGGGAGGGAGTCGTCCCAGACGAGCCGTGTGACTCCCGCATGCCCCTCTGTCTCTCGGGGCTTGGTGCAGGCCTGGTCCCTCTGGGAGTCCACAGTTCCTGCTCCTGTGTGGGCAGCATCTGTTCTCCTGTTGCTGGTACCAGCTTCCCTCCTGCTCTCAGACCACCTGCCGCAGGCCAAGCTGACCATCCTCCCGTCCTCCCCAGCTCAGGGATGAGTAAGGGGCCCAAGCCTGGCTCATCAGAGTGGTTCATGACCTTGGCCAGGCCACCGAGAGCTTCACCTGAAATTCAGCATGGGACCAGGAGTATCAGAGAAGCTCTCTTTCTGTAGGGGGCTGGGACAGAAGAACGAAGACTTAGAGCTGCTGGTGGTCGTCCTACCTCCAGGCAGGAAGATCCTGCTTGAGAGTAAAGTCTATGCAGGAAAAAACAGACTAATAAATAGAAAAAGGCCAGTGTCTATTGACCTGGAGCACCTGGATCCAGCTGTACCTGAAGCTACCTCTGCCCTGATAGTTTCAGATACTGAGATAATAAATCCTCCCTTTGGCTTAAGGCAGCTTGAGTTGAGTTTGTAATTCTTGCTGCTCAGAGTCTTCTCTGGTACTCCCTTCTCCAATTTTGGACACCCAGGCCCGTGCCTCAGAATTAACAAACTTTTTTTGCGTAGGCAACAAGCTCCTGTCAGCCTCCCTTGCTTTCCTTCCTCTCCTCTCTTTCCCCCTGTCAGCTGTGCTATTGGGTGATACATCCTAATGTATATTTAACAGTGGCTCAAAATCGAATTAATTTAGATTGGTTAATAAACTGTAACATCCGTTTCTAAATCAAGCTACATTTTCCTCTTGAGCAACTAAATTCATGCCCGTTGGTTTAATTTGTTGCTATTGTAATCCTTTAACGCTGATGAAATTATGGAAAGGTTTCTAGTGAAATTATCCAGATTTGATTAGGGTTTGAGCATATTAATATTTTTCCTTCTGAGTAGTCTTTGGAGAGAGACTGGCTGAGGGTGTGCAGGTCCCATGGGCTGGGAGGGTGGGGAGTGCCACCTCAGAAAGCAGACTCAGTCTGTCCCTCTTCAGATAATCTTCTTCTTAAAAAACATTTTTAATTTTAATTTTAATTAATTAATTTCTTTTGAAACAGAGTCTCGCTTGTCACCCGGGGTTGGAATACCATGACGCGATCCAAGCTCACCACAGCCTCCACCTCCTAGGTTCAAGGGATTCTCCTGCCTCAGCCTCCTGAATAGCTGGGATTACAGGTGCCCGCCACCATGCCTGGCTAATTTTTGTATTTTTTAGTAGAGATGGGGCTTTTACCATGTTGCCCAGGCTGGTCTCGAACTCCTGGCCTCAAGTGATCCGCCTGCCTCGGCCTCCCAAAGTGTTGGGATTACAGGCGTGAGCCACTGAGCCCAATTTTTATTTTTTAGAGACAGGGTCTTGCCATGTTGCCCAGGCTGGTCCTCAACACCTGGCTTCAAGTGATTCTCCTGCCTTGGCCTCCCAGAGCACTGGGATTACAGGTATGAGCTGTGACACCCGGCCCTTTGGGGAAAAAAGTGCATTTATTGAGTACTGACTGTATGCACAGTCCTGGATATGAACATTCTCAATGGAGAGTCTGCCAGAGAAGGTTCTGGGCTCCTAAGTGGCAGTCGTTCCAAATGGATATTTGGAACACAGTGGGTCCCCTCCAGCTCTGCCTCCAAACCCACCTCCAGTTGCGATGGAGCCTTTGCTGTCTGTTCATCATAAACTGGTGCCGGGTAGGAAGAAGATGCTCACATGGAAGTCGCTTTAAGCTTGGCTTTGATCTGGAGGATTTCCTCCTGACTAAGAGCCTCTCTCTGAGACCCCATGGTGATCTGGAACAGTAGAGGCCGGGGAGAGGAAGAGTGAGGGCCAAAGCTCCATGCAGACCCCACCAGGGGGAGCAAAACCCAGGCCAGCGGCCTCCCTCTGCTGCCTCTATCCTGCCTCCTCCCTGTGGATCTTACTCCCCCCCCACTGCCTGCTAATTCCATTTGTTCTGGAATGTGCCAGGCCTCGCCCCAAACAGTACATAAGCACCGAGGAATCTGAAGTGCGTTTCCAGGTCCCCTCCTTCAAGAAAGAGTGGGCCAGGCAGGGTCTAGGAGCTAAGACTGAGTGGATAATGGCAGCCACAGAGAGGCCCCCGAGGAGGCTCCGGTTTCAGCCAGTACATGGGGCCAGGGACTCCGGGCCAGCCTGAGCTGCCCTCTACTCACTGGCACTCTGGCTGGCGATTCCTGAGCACGGCACAGAGTTATCAAGAAGGGGCTGCCCTTCTTTTCCACTGAGTGAGGGATGGAGTAACTGTTCCTTGTGTTGCCAAAGGACACGCTGGATGCCCTTCGGATGTGCAGATGGCCGGGGCCAAGTCCCTCTGCCAAGCCTTTGCTGAAGCCATTTCCGCTGCAGGGCCTGACCTTCCCCAGCCTCCTGCCCGCTCCCCTTCACCCCACACTCAGCCGTCGGTGCAGAGCCGAATCCTCATCCTGGAAGAACGCGCTCGCCCAGCCCGCAGTGCTTCCCCGCTGTAGAACCCACCACACATGGTCACTCCAGAGCTGAGAACTGGCTTCCTCACAGCCAGCTCCCCTGGGGCCTGCAAACTCAGAGCAGGAGCCCCCTCCCCGGCTGCCACCATGTCTAACTCAGAGTTTGTCCACTGGTGGGCCACAAATGTGCTCAGCTGCTCTTGCACAGAGATTCATTATTTTTTAAAACATTAACTGGCATCATTTAAAAGTTAGGATATTTCACATTAAAGATCTGGGCTCTGTTAAAAAAATCAGATCTGGACTGGGCATGGTGGCTCACGCCTGTAATCCCAGATCTTCGGGAGGCTGAGGCAGGAGGATCACTTGAACCCAGGAGTTTGAGACCAGCCTGGGCAATATAGCGAGACCTCGACTCTACAAAAAACAAAACAAAACAAAAATTAACCAGGTGTGATGGCATGCGCCTGAGGTCCCAGCTACTCAGGAGGCTGAGGTAGGAGGATTGCTTGAGGCTGGGAGGTTGAGGCTGCAGTGAGCCGTGATCGTGCCACTGCATTCCAGTCTGGGTGACAGAATGAGTAAGACGTTGTCTACAAAAAATAAACAAATAAGTAATCAGATCTGGTGACCCCGGGCCCTGCATTCTTATGTGACAATTGTTGGAACTGGCCTTTAGATGTGGCAGGCACTCCCTCTGTCACGGTCACTTTGCTCCACTCCCTTCCGGTCCCTATCGCCGTGCCCCAGCAGCTCTGCTTGTTGACACTGCCCGTCTTGCCTCTGGCCTCTGAAAGTGCTGGGATTACAGGCATGAGCCGCCATGCCCGGGCGCAAGTAGGAGTTCTGATGAGGACATAAGTGGAACGCTGAGTGAAAAGGACTTTCTCCATCCTGGTGACTGCAGGCGTGGAGTGGGGAGGAGGGGTGAAGGGAGACCAGGTTTGGAAACCAGTTAGTCTGCGGTCCAAATCCCGGCTCTCCCGCTCATTGGCTGTGTGACCTTGGAAGTGTGCTTAGCGTCTCTGAACCTCAGTTTCCTCATCTTGAATATGATTTTGAGCCTTCAACCCCCTGTCTAGTCCTTTGTGTCCCTACCCCCTAGCCATGCACACAGGAGACCCTTTACATTCAGCAATCCTTGCAACAACCTTGCAGGACACAGTTCCTCATATTCAAGATGAGGAAACTGAGGTTCAGAGACGCTAAGCACACTTCCAAGGTCACACAGCCAATGAGCGGGAGAGCCGGGATTTGGACCGCTGACTACCTGGTTTCCAAACCTGGTCTCCCTTCACCCCTCCTCCCCCCTCCACGCCTGCAGTCACCAGGATGGAGAAAGTCCTTTTCACTCAGCGTTCCACTTATGTCCTCATCAGAACTCCTACTTGAGGCTGGGCATGGCGGCTCACGCCTGTAATCCCAGAACTTTTGGAGGCTGAGGCGGGCGGATTACTTGAGGTCAGGAGATCGAGACCAGCCTGGCCAACATGACGAAACCCCGTCTCTACTAAAAATACAAAAATTAGCTGGGCATGGTGGTGGGCGCCTGTGGTCCCAGCTACTCGGTAGGCCGAGGCAGGAGAATCACTCGAATCCGGGAGGCAGAGGTTGCAGTGAGCTGAGATGGCACCACTGCACTCCACCCTGGGTGACAGAGTGAGACCCCATCTCAAAAGAGAGAAAAAAAAAAGAAGAACTCCAACTTGCTCCATTCAAACCAGGGGTTGAAAATGTGGCCACGTTGCACATACACAAGGGGTGGGGGTGGTGGAGAACAGAGGCCACGTCCACTCGGCCCTAGCCCTGCACGGCCAGGCAGGAATGCCACCTGGCGTGGCAGAATTTCTGATGCTTCAGGGGAAGCCAGATACCTGGGCTTGTGTATGGAACATCTCATTTTGTAAGCATTGTCCACACACTCCGATGTGCACAAAATCCCTCTGGGACTGAATGGAGAATCTGCTCCATGTCGCTAAGCTCTGCCCTCACTGTAAAGCCTGGTTTTTGTCACTGATTGCAGAGGTCAGGCTCTACCTGGGGCAGCCTGCCGTCTATGCTCACTGTTCTCAGGGAGGGGTGCTCAGGAATGTCTCAGATGGGCCAAGGGTGCTACATGGGGGCCCCAGTATTACCGGTGCCCAGGAGGTGTAGGACAGCAACCTCCAGCACCCAGAATCCCACCTCTCCCCTAAGCACACACTCCAAGCCCTTTCCTCATGGTGTGGGTTATTCACCATTCATTTAAAAAAAGAAAATAATCAACAAGCTATTACGTATCAGGCACCATCAAAAGCCCAATGTCACTTCCAAAACAAAATCAGAAATGATTCCTAGCTTTCGAAAGACGAGTTTTTCCACCTTCCAGAACGTTAGCACCAGGCAGGCAGGTATGCTGCTTGTCTAGTTCCCTGCTGTCTCCCAAGTGCCTAAAACAGAATCCAGCACACAGTAGGTGCTCAGCAAATGTTTGTTGAATGACTGCACAACAGTATAGTAGTAGCACCTTCATAGGCTTTCTCTGTTGGGAATTCTGTAGTAGGAGCTCCTATGCACATTCCTCCTTTAGGGATAAGGCAACTGAGATGCTGAGAGGCAAAGACATGAGCCAGCATTAGCCCAGCTGCTCTGAGTGGGGCCAAGAGTAGAGCTTAGGCTTCTTCTGACGCCAGCCAAGGAATAAAACCCTCTCTGTCTTCTCGATCTCCTTGTCAGCCTACAGCTTGAGATTTTTCACCCAGTGGATTTTCAGAGCCTACGGTCGGCATCTAATGAACAAATACATGGGTGGGGCCTGAATACCTCTTGTAAGAATCTCATCTAAGCCCTTCAAGGCCACTACTCTGGGAAGCTTACTTCTTGGAAGAGGACTTATCTCTTCCTTCCCAAAAGAGCTGCATTCTAAAATCCAAGCAGCCACGGAGTAGCTGCTCCTGGAAGGATACTTCAACATCCATGAAATGTAATGATGTCCTCAAGTGAAATATTTCAACAGAGTGCTGAGGAACCCAACAAAAGAACATGAGTTTAGGGGAAATACACACACACGCACACACACCCCAAATTCTTTCCTCAAAACATAAGCTGGAAGGATTGTATCTGCTCTCACAGGGAAAACTCAAGAGGTTTAATTTAAAACTTGGGCGGGCTTGTGGTTTTTCAATGGGGTGATTGTTCCGTAGTCAGGGAATGAGATAATAAGAAAATGTCTTTGAGCCAGTGTTTGGTTTGGCTTCAGAAATTCAAACCAGCCTTCTTCTGAGAGCTGTTGGGCCTCGTGCATAGTTTAGGCTGGTATCTACCCCCGTCAGGAACCCAGATTTGTGATAACATTTATGCGGCCAAAGACTTCCAAGGGAATGCGGGCCGAGGGGTGTCTTGTGCACTTGGGCACAGCAGAGCTTGGTTGAAAAAGGCGGGTCTCTAATCTGGCTGCGCGTCACCCTGTCTCCAGACACTCAGACCCTTAGCAATCATGTAAAATATGAGCTAAGGCAGGCTGGGTGCTGTGGCTCATGCCTGTAATCCCAACACTTTGCGAGGCTGAGGTGGGCAGAACACTTGAGGCCAGGAGTTTGAGACCAGCCTGGCCAACATGGTGAAACCCCGTCTCTACTAAAAACACAAAAATTGGCCGGGCGCCATGGCTCACGCCTGTAATCCCAGCACTTTGGGAGGCTGAGGCGGGCGAATCATGAGGTCAGGAGTTCAAGACAAGCCTGGCCAACGTGGAGAAACCCCTGTCTCTACTAAAAATACAAAAAATTAGCTGAGCGTAGTGGCGGGCGCCTGTAATCCCAGCTACTCGGGAGGCTGAGGCAGGAGAATTGTTTGAACCTCAGGAGACAGAGGTTGCAGTGAGCCGAGATCAAGCCACTGCACTCCAGCCTGGGCAACAGAGTGAGACTCTGTCTTACAAAATAAATAAACAAACAAACAAACAAACAAACAAAAATTAGCTGGACATATGGGCGCATGCTTGTAATCTCAGCTACTCAGGAGGCTAAAATATGAGAATCACTTGAACCCAGGAGGTGGAGGTTGCAGTGAGCCAAGACCACACCATTGCACTCCAGCCTGGGTGACAGAGTGAGACTCCTCTCCTCTCTCTCTCTCCCTCTCTCTCTCTCTCTCTATATATATATATATATAGGCTAAGGCAGACATAAGGGTAATCTGCCATGATCTGGAAGCCCCATAATGAGAGAGCATCTTTTGATCTGTCCTCAGCAGAGTTCATCAGCCTCCTGCTATCTGCCTCAACCCACTGGAGGGGAAGCCTGAACTGCTGTTCCTCACAAGGCAGCCCACATCTCCCCAGCATCCCCTGGGGGCTTTTGATATGGATTTTACCTGGTAGAAATGAGCAGAAGGACATTGCAAATGGAGTGGGCTTGTTTTTCCCCCTTTGCTTGGCCTCTTTTGGTCTGCTTTGGGCTCTCTGGGGAAAATAACTGTTGCTGATGGAAACAGGAATTCCCAGAGCCCCAGTTTGGGGTTAAGGTGATGTAGGGCAGGCAAGCCCCAGAATCAGGGCGTAGCCTTGGATGGTTCTTGGCTTCACCCAGGAAAGAATTCAAGGGCAAGCTGGTGGTGTTAACAACTTTGATTGCAGCCGCAGTGCAGGGCAGCAGCAGAGGCACTGGGAGATCAGGCAGTGTGCCCAGAGCAGCAGCTCAGAGGCAGCCCTGCAGTCTCTTTTATACTCACTCCTAATGATATGCAATTAAGGGATGGGTTATCCAGACACTTCTAGAAAAAGGGTGGTAACATTTGAGTCATCAGGTCATTGCCGTGGAAAGGGGTGATAACTTCCAGGTGTTGCCATGGCAATGGTAAACTGACATGGCACACTGGAGGGTGTGTCTTATAGAAAGTTGCTTCTGCCCTGCCCCTATTTTAGCTAGTCCTCAATTTGGTCCAGTGTCTGAGCTCTGCCTCGAGTTGAGTCCTGCCTCCTATCTCAGAGGGAGATCAGGTAGGAAGTTTAGTGGTATTTGCCCCTGGAGTACCAAGCATTTCAGGGGAAAGCCTCTCACTCATGGGTGGCTGGGCTGGAAGGGGGTTTTGAGTGCAATCACTTGCTGCACAGTCTTCTCCAGGGGGAGTCTCTAATTTCAGGTGACCCATGCCCCTCTTGAGAATAATGTTGATTGACATTCTGGTGTTCTGCCCAGAAGCCTCCACCTGTGTCTAAAGAGGTCAGCTAATGGCTTCCAGCAGGGGCAGGTGACACTTGTGCTCAGCTCCTCTCAGAAACGACTCACCTCTCCTGCACCTGGCATTTGAGTCTAGAGGTCTGCAGACCTGCAAAGGGTCTTCTCTCGTCATCCCAGCCCTACACCTCAACTTAGCTTAGGACTGGCCCTCATTCGATGCCCACCACTGACCTTAACCCCAACCCACCAAAGCCGGTCCTTAATCAAGACCTGAGCCCTCTGTGAGGCCTGAGAAGCTGGAGGGAGGTTTGGTCCTGCGATGCCCCTGGGACGCCTCACCCAGCACGTCCTGGCCAGCACAGCATCTGCCATTCACTCTCACACCTTGGACAGCTCCCAGGGATCTGCTCCCAGGTCCATGGGCTCCCATCTACCAGACTGTCACATGCTTCTTCCTCTGTTGGTTTGCCCTCCAACCAGGCCTCAAGCACTCTCCCTCTTACCACCATTCCTCCAAAAAAAATTTTTTTTTAAAATTATGCTTCCAGCCAGGTGCAGTGGCTCCCACATGTAATCCTAGCAATTTGGGAGGTTGAGGTGAGAGGATCACTTGAGCCCAGGAGTTCAAGACCAGCCTGGGCAACAAACACAGTGAGACTCCATCTCTACAAAAAATATACAAAAATTAGCTGAGCATGGTGGCATATGCCTACAGTCCCAGCTACTCGGGAGGCTGAGGCAGGAGGATCGCTTGAGCCCAGGAGGTCAAGGCTGCAGTGAGCTATGAATGCACCACTGCACTCCAGCCTGGATGGCAGAGTGAGACTCCATCTCTAAATAAAAATGAAAAAAAAGAGAAGACAAGGGGTGTATAATCAAAAGCAACGAGCCTGAGGCTGCAAGGTGTGTGGTTCCCAGACAATGGAAACTGCCGTGGGCCATGACAGCCCCCAGCTGATCCTGTACCTGGAGGGGACGGTTTGGGGGTAGGACAGAGTATGGGGTGCACCTTGGGAGCTGGCTATGGAGCTGCCACTTGGAGAGTGGGGGGCCGCCCTGTGAGCCTGCCGGGGCTTTCTCCCCAGCCACTCAGCCTCCTTGGGTCCCCTGCCCCAGCCTGCCTTCCTGGCCGGTCAGGGTGCTGAATAACTCCAGTAACCATGAGAACACCTCCCACTTGTGTAAGCCTCCCTTTATTTGTTGGCTAGGGCTGGCGTAACTAATTAAGCCACAAGCTGGGTGGCTTAAAACAACAGAAATGCATTCTCTCAGTGTTCTGGATGCCACAAGTCAGAAATCAAGGTGTCCACAGGGCGGTGCTTCCTCTGGAGGCTCTAGCGGAGGAGGCTTCCTGCCCCTGCCAGCTCCTAGCAGCTGCCCGCAACCCTGGACCTTCCTTCCTTGACGCAGCTGCGTCACTGGCTGGCTGTCCTTTGTGCGTCATCTGTTTTTACAAGGACACCAGTCACTTCATTTAGGGCTTGCCTACTCCAGTGTGACCTTGTCTTAACTTGGTTCCATTTGCAAAACCGTGTTTCCAGCTAAGTTCACATACACAGGTTCAGGGTGGACGTGGATTTGGAGAGCGGGGATGATATTCACTCCAGTAAACTCCCCAAGGGCCTGCCCTGGGTGAAACACATTCCCTGTTTCCCCACACAATCTTCACAGCAGCCTGTGAGGCAGGTGCAGTCAATTCCCACTGCATGGATGAGGAAACCGAGGCTCACAGAGGCTGAGCGTCAAGTGCCCAAAGCTGCACAGGCTGGGGGAGGAAAATGGCTTGGAACTAGATAAAGGTGAATGGATTAAATACCACTGAACTGTACATGCTAAAAGGCTTAATTCTACGTCATGTGACTATTACCTGGTAAAAAGTATTCTATCTTGATAACTTTCCACTATCTAAAATCCACGCTGCTAGAGGGAATCTGTGGTTTTGAGATGTGAATCCCATCATTGAGCCACTTCCTTTGGTGGGAGTCTTTGTGTCCAGGAGGCCTCAGTTATAGCGCAGATGAGCTTCCTGGAAGGTGGGGACTGTGTGCTGAGTGCCTCCCCTTAATACCCAGCAAAGACTGAGTTCCCTCACCGGCCGCCTGTCATTTTAGAAGGCAGAGGATATGGGTAAGTTTTGCTTAATTAATTTTGGGGGAAGGGATACAGGGAAAGTGAGTGCAATTGGGAGCTAGTTTTTTTGTTTGTTTGTTTTTGGTTTTTTATTATTTATTGATTTATTTGAGACAGAGTCACTCTGTTGCCCAGGTTGGAGTGCAGTGGCGCGATGTTGGCTCACTGCAACCTCCGCCTCTTGGTTTCAAGTGATTCCCCTGCCTCAGCCTCCCAAGCAGCTGGGATTACAGGCACCCGCTGCCACACCCAGTTAATTTTTGTATTTTTAGTAGAGATGGGTTTTCACCATGTTGGCCAGGCTGGTCTCAAACTCCTGACCTCAAGTGATCCACCCGCCTTGGCCTCCCAAAATATTAGGATTACAGACGTGAGCCACTGTGCCCGATCTGTTTTTGTTTTTTAGAGACAGGGTATTGCTGTGTCACATAGGCTGGAGTGTAGTGGCATGATCATAGCTCACTGCAACCTTGACCTCTGGGGCTCAAGGGATCCTCCTGCCTTAGCCTCCCTAGTAGCCAGGACCACAGGTATGGACCACCACACCCAGCTAATGTTTTTAAAGTTTTGTAGAGACAGGGTCTCACTATGTTGCCCAGGCTAGTCTTGAACTTCTGGGCTCAAGCAATCCTCCTGCCTCAGCCTCCCAAAATGCTGACATTACAAGTGTGAGATCCAGTCATAGCCAGGATCTTGAGGTTCGTGTGTTTTTCCTGCATTGGCCCGTCCAGCTCATTCCTGACCTCACTCCATGCACGCCCCCAAGCCCCTCGCCGGCCTGCTGGGAGAGCTGGGGTCACTGTCGAACAGTCAGCCCCAGGAGCCTAGCTCCCTGTGTATTTGCCGAAAGGCCTGATACAGCAATAGCTCAATTTTATTGATCTTGTGAAAAGCAGTAATTCAAGAAAGCTATTTAAATTCACGGGAGGAAGCCAGAGCAATTATCCACGTCTGCATCAGATTCTTCATCATTTTTGTTATTGGCTGTGGAGCCTGGAGACATTCTGTGTGCGGCTGACACGGCAGCGAGGGGACCACTGAGGGCTGAGGTTTTGTTTGCAGCCCAGGAAAACAAATACCATAATCAACAGTTCGCCGATATAAATCTATATGCATAAAGGTTTACAGGGTATTACCAGGGGGACACACGGGCACCCAGTGGTTTAGATTCATTTTGTCCCTAATCCCAGCCAAATCCTGTCAGCCTGTTCCTGCAGCCCCTGTTTTAGTGCATAATAACATTGCGATTTGTGATGGAGCAGGTGATTTTTTTTGCAGTCTTTCCCCCATAGTTAAACTTTAATGAAAGATTAAATCACAGTGGAATTTGATTGACAAGCAGATGAGATCTGTGGCAGGCACGGTGAGTCTGGCTGGGTGGGCTATGGCAGGGGTTGGGGAAGATGACCCCACCTACCCACCACCAGAGTGCCTTGGACCTCAGCAGATGGCAGCTCTCTGGATTGGGGTCATGATTAATTCATCTCTTAATCCCTGGCACCTAGTAAGTGCCTGGTACACAGCAGGTGCCCCAGTGAATAATTTAATGAATGAATGAGCTGGCTGAGTTGCCTGCTTTAAATTGTTGTTTGCCAAACAGTTGCTCCTGGATATCCTGGTGTCATGATATTTTCTGTCTGTGCTGGACATCTTCAGTGTGTCTCTCCAGGCCCAATCTTCACTCTGTTCATCTAGGATGGCCTGTTGGCTTCCAGCCCTTGGGTGTCCAGCTAGAGGTTGGAAGCAGGTAGAGAAAGAGGCCAGGGGGTGTTTACAGCCCCAGTTCCTCTCTGCAATGTCCCAGGTTGGCTGCATCCCTCCAACAAAGGATAGGGCTCCTATGGGGTGGTCCTCTCTTACAGCCGCCCTCTTCAGGTTCCGGTAACTTACCTTCAGGTGTGGTGATAGCACCTCACTGTTGCTACTGGAGGGGAGGGGCTTCTCTACCCCCTGCTCACACCTTTGCAGATAATTGATTAGTTAGCGCTTCTCCATTTCCTGTGTCAGCATACCCTCCTCTGTTTTCTATTGGGATCCTAACTGATAATGCATCTAAACTACTGTATTCTTCTTCTTCTAAAATCAACTCACATGGTTTTACTCAAGTACCAATTTGAGCCGTGAGAGCCAGCAGTTCCCAAAGTGTGGTGCCACACCAGCAGCCTCAGCATCACCTTGTTAGAGGTGTAAACTCAGGCCCACCCTGGACTCACTGAATCAGGCATTCTGGGGTTGGGGGGAAGCTACCTGTGTTCTCATAAGCCCCATAAGAGATTTGGACACATTCTCATGTGTGAGAACCACTGGTCTAAGTAAGAATTCCAGCAAAATCAAAGGTTTGGATTATGCGTGGTCCTGGATGCCTTCTCAACATCCACTCTGCCCCCACCTTCCTTACTAATAAAACCCTAATTTTGTTCAAGATAGTAGTACACCTGGTTTGAATCCCACCTTTTCTAGCTTCCTCTGCAAGTAGTGGTTGCTTCATGACACAGCTCTGGCCAATAAGATGTAAGTGGATGTCCTTAGGTGGGGCTTCCACAAAAGCTCTTTAAAAGGTGAAGGTGGGTGGGCGGCAGTGCAGGAAGCTGGTGCAGGTCTTTTGCCCTATTCTCTTTTTTCTCTTCCTGCCTGGAATCTAGATGCAATGCTGGAGGTACAGCAGCCACTTTGTGACCATAGTTGACTATGAGGATTAAAGGGGTAGAAAAGGGCCTGGGTATTCACGGAATGATGGGGCTGCTTTCCCAGCCTTGAACAGGCCACCTCCAGATGTCTTATTAAGAGGGAAACAGAAACCTCTTATTTGGGTAAGCCACTGTTATTTGGGTTTTCTGATATATGCAGCCAAATTTCTAGTTAAAATAAATGCACAACTATGACAAGAAGTGGTCATCTGTGTGTCCCACTGCCAACAGCCTCACAGGCCATGAAACCCTGCTTGAACTGAAGCGTCATCATTGAAGGCGAGATTCCACTTGAGACGGGCACACAGAGGCTTGCCTGTCAGAGCTGGCTCTGAGCAGATGCAGGATTTATGACTTTGTTTATACTTGCATCCTTGCAAAAGAGGATCTGAAGACAACTTGGAGTCAAGTTAAACTAAAATTAAAGCAGGAGAAAGATCAAGGAGACCCAGGAGATCTCAAATGATATTTTAAAAATTGTCATTATCATTGTCATCAATCTCAAAATCTCCAGAATACTATTTACAGGGACATGTGCCAGGTCCTGGAGACCCTAAAGGCACTAGCAGCCTGATCTGAACTTCCAAGGAGCTCACCGTGCAGGCAAGAGGCCATGCCAAGAGTTCACTGCAGCTGGGCAATCAGGGAAGACTGCTCAGAGAAGGTGTCATTTGTGCCAGTAGCTAGGGGAAGAAAGAATGCCCATAGATGGAATATCTGCCTGTCTCAGGCACTGCATCAGAGGCTCCTGCCAGCTTCAAAACTGATCTATGAGGAAGGGATTACCATGAGAAAACTGAGGCTCAGAGAGGGAAAGTGACTTACTCAATGTCACACAGCCTATTGGGGGAGATCTTGGACCCACTCTGAATCTTGAGTACTCCAATCTGAGTCTTTCGGCATCATAGACAGGGTTTCCCCAAGGCACTGAGAGATGCCAGGAAGGGGACCCCAGCTCCAGAGAAACCACAGCCTCTCGATGTTGCTCGGAGTGCACGAGTACCCTCCCAGGTGCTTTTAATTATCCACATTTTCCAGAAGAGAAAGCTGGCTCAGAGAGGTGAAGCCACCTTCTCAGGGTGGAGGAGCAGAGCCAGGGCTCACACCCAGGGCTGTGGGGCTCCAGGGGTCTGGCCAGAGTGCACTGGGAATTCCAGGAAGGCTTCACGGAGGAGGACCGGATGTGGCTGAGAAGGTGGTGGAGGAAAAGGCCTAGGCCGAGATGCGGCAGTGGGATCATGGCAGTTCTGTGTAGCCAGGTTGGCAAAGAATTAGATGTCCATTGTGTGTTTCCTGTGCCACCGTCCTGAGCACTTCGTAACTATCAACCTCTTTCCTCTTCACAGCCCTGTGAGCTCAGTGCTGTTTTTGAACCCATCATACAGAAAGAGAAGCTGAGGCAGGTTACTGTTCAACCTCTCTGTTCTCTACTTGCTAGCCATCTCTCTTCTTACCCATTCTGCAGACAGCCCACTGCCCCTGGCAGGATTTCTGTGTAGTTACAGGTGAGCGTGGACAGCCAGGGCAGTGCATCTTCGTCCCCCGAGGTGTTGAGCTCTGGCTCGGAACTTCCCAGCCTCACTGGTGGAGTCTGCGCTACGACTATGCTTTCCTCCCTTCTCCTCACCTCATGGCCCCAGACAGGGAACTCAGCCCTGCAGCAGACATCTGTGGCCCTCCCTGTCCAGGCTCTTTCCTTCTGGGAGGAAAGTCCCCTTGCATGTCCCTTTGGGGAAGAATCCTTTCCTTCTCTTTACCCATGTAGTTTGGGTGGGGCAGACTCTGCCCCATTACCATGGCAATGGGTTCAGGGATAGTCATGTGACCAGGCCAGGCCAATGAGAAACTTCCCTGAGACTTTTGCTGGAACCACTTGGGAAAGAAGGTCTCTCTTTGCAGAGTTGCTATGCTGGTGGGATATGCCCAGACCTACCTGAGAGACAACCCAGTCTGGAGGAAAGCAGCACCAAGATACAGAAGGACTGATGGTGTTTGTTGAGCCCCTGAATCAAGCCATGCCTAAAGTCCCCCCTAGACTTTTTAGTTACACAAAATGATAAAATTCTTTTTTTTTTTTTTTTTGAGATGGAGTCTTGCTGTGTCGCCCAGGCTGGAGTGCAATGGTGTGATCTCGGCTCACTGCAGCCTCTGCCTCCTCCTGGGTTCAAGCGATCCTCATGCCTCAGGTTCCCAAGTAGCTGGAATTACAGGTGTGTGCCACCATGCCCAGCTAATGTTTGTATTTTTAGTAGAGATGCGGTTTCACCATGTTGGCCAGGCTGGTCTCGAACTCCTGACCTCAGGTGATCCACCTGCCTGGCCTCCCAAAGTGCTGGGATTACAGGCGTGAGCCACCATGCCCGGCCCAAAATGATAAAATTCTAAAAGTTGGGTTTTCATCTCTGGCTACCCACCTCTCTGTGATTCCTCTTTCCCATCCTCTAGCCTGGATCATTTCTGGGTGCATCAAACTTTGTTAAAATTTGGGGAGAATGGAGTGGTTTCACAGCACCACGCCGCTCCGCCTTTTTTGTTTGTTTGTTTGTTTGTTTGTTTTTGAGATTCTCCAACTTCTCTGTTTTCCAGTCCCTTCCTCTCAGCCTCTCCAGGAAACTCTACTTCCCAGACTTTCCTATCCAGGTCCCTCCAAGTGTGGGCCCCCCTCACAGACTTTCCTATCCAGGCCCCTCCCAAGCGTGGGCTCCCCTCACATTTCCAAAGCCCCATTATGGTGCCCTGCTGAGGAGATGGCCCCTATTCCTTCGGCAGGCCCTGGCCTCACAGAGGAACTGGCTTCGGGCCTTGTCAACCTTTCCCTTCCCCTTTGTGAGCAGGCTCAGGGAGCCAGAAGGTCTGAGTTCCAACGGCAGCCCCTCCCTTCATTGGCTGTGTGACCTCAAGCACGTTACTTACCCTATCTGTGCCTCTGTAACCTGGTCTATAAAATGGGAATGCAGCTAATGCCTTTTTCTTAGGGTTGCCCTGAGGCTTACTTGAGTGCATTTGTGGAAAACACTCAGCACCATACCTGTCTTGTTTTATTTGTTGTTATTAGAGGGAGATGATGTAGGAATTCATGTTCCCATTGGAATGAGTTATGTCACTTCCTTTAGGAAGCAGACGCAGTTACCAATGTGTTTGAAGGTAACCGTTCCCCTACCTCCAGCACATCAGGAGGACTTTGGAAAAAAAATTCTCTTCCTCAAATAGAAAGGAGAGCTCTGGGAGGAAACGGGGTGGGGGGGTGGGTTGGGGGTGGGGTCCTGTTGGGGGAACCCATCAGCATATAGGGGGAGGAGGAGGGGGCTCTGGATCGATGCCTGGGGTGGGAATACAGAGCTATTGCTGGCTTTGAGCTGGGAGAGGGGGGGCTTCAAGAGTCTGGCCTCTGGAGGGTGTGCCGTGGGGCCACGTTCTTGCTGTTTCTTAACGACTCCTCCAAGCCCCACGCCAGCACTGGGCAGTCGAGAAGCAGTTTCCCCTGCATGAGCTGAGCCGCTTAACAGCTGATGTGGAGATGAAAAAGAACCCATTCAAGCTAACAGCCCTTCCTGGCTGCCCTGCAATGACAGTGCTTTGTGCTGAGCCGGGGAAAATATTGGCCATTTAAGCATTCACACTCTCTGGGGAGCAGCTGCAGAGGAGGGGCGGCTGCCTGGGCAGACTTGAGAGAACTGAAGTCGCTTCCGGGGGATGGGAGGTGGGGGGCTTGTCACAGGCAACTCCGATGTCCCTCTATCCCTAAAGTAAGCCCATGTTCACGTTCAGGGAGGTGATGCGCTCTTTACGTTGAGTGGTCTCACTGTGCCATTGTACAGATGAGGAAACGGGCTCAGAACAGGAGGTGACTTCCCGGAGGTCTTATGACTGGGAAGGCCTCAACACAGGCCAGATCTGCCTGACTCCCAATCCCGTGTCATTTTTCTTCTGCAGGTGACCTCCCAGAGCTGGCAGGCACAGGATAGAGGAGGTGGGGTTGGGGTTGGAGAAGCCAGTTTGGAAGCAAAGCAGAGAAGGTTGAATCTGGGGGCTTTGAAAGTGAAACTTAGGGAGGGGACCTGGATGCAGGCAGCTGGAGGAAGAGGGTGTGTGTGCTGCGGCAGGAAGGCTGATGGCAGGGGGTGTCGGGGAGAGACAGAAAGAAACAGGAGAGATAGAGAGATGGGGGGGTAGAGAGGAAGAGACAGGAGAGAGAAAGATACACACACACACACACACACACACACACACACACACAGTGTCAGAGAGTTATTAACCTCTTCCTTGGTTCTTCAGGGTTGCCTGCTGTCCTAGACCACTTTTACAGCTGCTGAATATCCACTCATTCAATTATTCATTCATGCATTCATTCAATATAGACGTATCTTTAATTGAGCACCTACTACTTACAGGCACTATGCTAAACTCTGGGAAATCTAGCAGATGACAAGACAGGCAACGGTCTGGACTGTCACGGAAGGTACATTTTAGTGAGGGGGTAGGGAGACCAACAGAGACGTAAATTATAAAAGGAGGGAAAAAAATGGCAAACAGTGGAGAACCTCAGGCTCAGAGGCAGTAAGGCGGGTGGGGACAGAATGCAGATTCACTGGCAGGACAGGGAAGGGCCACTTTTTATAAGATGATCTTGGAAGGCTTCTCGGAGGAGGTGATGTTTGAGCTGGAACTCATGTATCAGGAAAAAGCCAAGGTCCTGTGCCCAGCAGCCTGGGACTGTGCGAGCCGACCTCGGAAGCCTTTCAGATGGAGGGAGAAAGACTGAACAGGAGCCTTCAGATGACGGCAACCCGAGCTGACCTTTCCACTGCTGGAGGCTTCATGGGATACCCTGCACCAGAACCTCCCAGTAAGTGCCCCTCTGAGATTCCAGACCCACAGAAGCTGAGAAAATACATCATTGTTCCCAGAGGCTAAGTGTGGGGCAATTTTGTTATGCAGCAATAGCTAACTCACACGAGGGCCTTCTTGGATGGAGAGCTGCTTTTTGAGGGTGAGAGAAAGTATTCCTAGATTCTTGCCAGCAGTTGGTCAAACTGTGTCACATGACCATGACTAGACCAATCTCTGGTTAGGGGCGTGATCATCTTGGACCAATCAGGACCCTGCCCTGGAGCGGGGCCCTGGCTCCCGGGAATCACTGAGGGTGCTGGATGCTGGACCCCAGCCAGGAAGGAGTGGCCAAGATACTGCCTCCTGGCCTCCAATTAATGTCCAAGCTGCCATTTATTGAGCACTGACTATATGCCTGGGTTTTCACCCACACCGAGTTCTGGCTCTACAGTTTTCTCACCAGCAGCCCCTCTCCCTCCTCCCAGCCTCCGCACCCGCCCATCCTGCCACACTGAATGCTGTTTCTGCCCCAGTTGCCAGTTAGAATCCCACGCTTCCTTCAAGGAAAACCTCACCTTGGAGTCTGTCTCCACTTCCTGTAAGAAGCCTTCCAAGATCCCCCACGGGGACTCATCAGGCAAGGATAGGGAGTGATGTCATCCTGACTATCACGACTGCAATCATTTCACTGCCATGGGGCTGGGGTGCCCTAGGCGGGCGATTTTCTAGTTGTGTGACCTTGGGCAAGTTACTTAACCTTTCTGCGCCTCGCCTTCCCTGTCTGTCAAATGGAGATCATATTAATACTTCCCTTGTTGGGTCATTATCCGAGTTAAATGTGAATACATGCAAAGTGCTCGGGATCTCGTCCAGCCCACAGGAAGCACTAGATAAGCCTTAGCTGCTGTCATTTCCCTCCCTGTTCTCTCAGTCCCCATCAGGGCTGAAGACTGACCCGGGTCAATTGTCCTGATTTGCATGTGGCTCACTGTGGATTCACGTATGCACCCAGAGTATACCCAGGAGCGCCATGGAGCCCTGGCGAACTCCACAAGACAAACTGTCACGCTCCAGGATCACCTGGCAAATTTTCTCATGAATAAAACCGGGAGCTAAAAATGTCTCACGTTTTTCTCCACCTACAAACCCGTCAGTCTCCCCCTGCTCTACGGAGGGCACAAGGATGCACAGAATGTTCCCTTAAAAGAATGGAAAAGGCACTCCGGAATCCAGGGCTAATACAATTACTCTAAAAGCATTTCTCCCCTGTTCGAAGTTAACTCGCTCCTAATGATGACAAACTCTCGGCCGTGCCTGGCCCTCCAGCGCGAGGTGGGGTGATGATTCTACTGAGGAGCATTTTGCTGCCTCCCACCGGGGTCCTGGTGTTCTCTGCGCACTGTGGCAGCCAGCATGCCAGCAGCAGAGGTTTGGGGATTGCAGAAGGCGAGCACTGGGAGGCATTTCAAAGCTGTCCGAATGCTGTCCTCGAGAAGGAAGCGGCTAGGCTGCTGTCTGCTGACCTCCTGGGTGCCTCTTCAGAGCTTTCCAAAACAAGGGCTAAAGGGAGAAGACAATACGCCCTTCACCAGGAACCCCAGGAAGATGCAGGAATGTTTTGGCTCATCTAAGCTGGATAAGACCCAAATCCTGGAGGCTGTTCTGCAGATTTTGACACTGGGAACAATATTCTGGTTTTCACCGGGTGAGTCACTCTTGGGAGACAGAGCCATGTTGTTAGCAGTTTCATTTTGACTTTGTGAAAACTCATGTCCTCCTTACTCCCTTTATGCCAGCCCCCCAAAAGCATCCACTGCCTGAAGTTGAGAGAGGCCTGGCTTCTCTTCATTTGCTCGGGGGAGACTCTGAATAGGACTTGCTTCGGAGACTGGGGCAAACTGTGGTGTGCAGAGGGTTGCTTTGTGAATTACCTGGCACCATTGTTCAGGGAATGAGCCACAGTGCTTTGAAGGTTTGATACTCCGGAGTCCTTGGAGATGCAGACGGCCAACAAAAGAAGTGCTTTACCTTCATGGCCTCATTGGAGCTGGGAACATTCTGGACCTCAGTGCTGGAGCCTGCTTTCTCTTCCTCTACGACCACAGTCTCAGACTTGGCCTGACAAGGCACTTCAGACCTTCTGACCAACCAGCCCAGGTCCGACTGGTTTTCCCAAAAGTGCTCACTGCATCGCATAGAGACTGTGGTGCACATTAAAATGAATTATGTCCGGAGAATACAAGATGATCAGACATGAACCGTTTTGACTCCAGAAATTATAATGGCTCTGTGCTGTGTGTCAGGGGCCATGAAACAGGCGTTAAAAAGAATGAGGTGACTGGCCGGGCACGGTGGATCACGCCTGTAATCCCAGCACTGTGGAAGGCTAAGGCGGGTGGATCACTTGAGGTCAAAAGTTCGAGACCAGCCTGGCCAACATGGGGAAACCCCGTCTCTACCAAAAATACAAAAATTAGCTGGGCGTGGTGCCGTGCGCCTGTAGTCCCAGCTACTCAGGAGGCTGAGGCAGGAGAATCGCTTGAACCTGGGAGACAGAGGTTGCAGTGAGCTGAGATCCTGTCATTGCACTCCAGCCTGGGCGACAGAGCAAGACTCCATCTCAAAAAAAAAAAAAAAAATTAGGTGACTTATGTGTGTCCAGCATGAATTGATGTCTCAGACATGTTAAATGAAAAAAGCAAGTCACAGAACAATACACAGAAAATGGTACAAAACAGAAATAACAACACGAAAATTTAAAAATGAAATCAAGAACTCTTCTACAAAGAGGTGGGATATGGCATAGTAATCCTGTGACCACTCTGATCAAAGCCACAGTGGCTTGACCTCCCTCCAACGTGTGCTGGGTGCTGGCCCTGTCCCTCTCCGAGCCTCAGTTTCCCTGTCTGTGGAATGGGCATGATAAAAGTAAAGGCCTCAGAGGGTTGCTGTGGGCCCCACAAAGTTTGTGAAGTACAGGCGCCCAGGCTTGTTGACTGTGCTTATCATCTGTGCAATGGGGACAGCCTCAGGGGGCAAGGATCTCTCTCCAAAAGACGTTTTGAAATTTCTCACAGCCAGTGCATGTGGATTACATGAGTACATTTTTAGTAAGGAAAAAAAAAGTTAAGGATGCTATTTCTAAAGGGAAAATATGCAGGAAGTTTTTAAGACCCTGACCCCTCACACACCCCCTCAGGGGCCGGCTTGCTGTTTAGGAGCACACGTGGGTAGCTCAGCTCTGCGGCGGAGGCTGTGGTCAGAGGCAGCTGCCTGGTGGAGGCTGGAAAGGCCCCTGGACGTTTATCAAGGCCGGGGTGGGGAGACATGCTGCTCCTGACCCCAGAGTTCCCACTCATGTTACCTGGCCACTTTGAGACAGAAGTTCCTCAGCGAAGCAGGCTCCTTCCTGCCCGGCATTATGAGCAGAGATTAAGCACCCTGTTGACACACAAAGAAACAGCCCCATCTGGAAAATTCCGCAGCAGGGCGAGGCTTGTCAGGCCTTTAATACAGGGGCCTGGAGGCTCCTGAGTGTTTACTAAGAGCTCAGCCTGATGGGGGTGGAGGAGAGGACTCTCTCGGTTCAGTAGCATGTTTTTACTGCGCATCTACTGTGTGCCCGGCACCATTCTAGACACTCAGGGCGTGGCAGGTAAATAAATGAACACGAGCATTGGAGGCAGTTGTGAGTCCTATGCAGTTGTTAAAATTGTTTGATTGGATAGAAAGTGAGGGGGCGAGGGGGTGGGGTTTACCTCTGAAGAGGTAACATCATCTGCACAGAAATCTAAATCAAGTTAGAGAACCAGCCATGGGCATGTCTGTGGGGAGGAGCCTTCCAGCAGAGGGCACGGCAGGTGCAAAGGCCCTGGGGCCGTAGTGGGCTTGGCATGGAACTGGCAACTAGAGGTTTAGGAGGAAAGCAGTGGGAATGAGGTTGGTAAGGAAGGCAGGCTAGATCACGCTGGGCCTCGTCAGTCGCTGTAAGGAACCTGGATTCCCGCATTTACTTCCTCGTACACTGAGCACGTGAGTTTTAAGCACCAGTTACGTGCAAAGCAAAGAAGTTTGCTCAGGGTGCACTTGCTGGGTATTTTCAATTTCACTGAGAAGATGGTGCTTCTGTTCACGCAGTCGGTGGAGGAGCCGGGCCCACCTGTCACTTGGCCACAGCTGGGGAGCAGAGGCCCGGAGCAGGCTTTGGAGATGAGAAGTGGGCTGAGCCCCAGCGCTGGGCTCAGGGTACCGAACATTAGAAGGCAAGCCCTCTCCGGGTGCCAGTGCAGAGGGGCACCTGGGATGCCCGACACGCCTCACCCAGTGCCAGACCTGCTGAGGGCACTCACAGTTCAACCCGGGAGGCCCAGGAGCAGCTCAGGCCTGGTGGGAGCTGAGGGGTAGAGATGACCTCCCTGAAC
This sequence comes from Nomascus leucogenys, assembly GCF_006542625.1. Classification (NCBI taxonomy): domain Eukaryota; kingdom Metazoa; phylum Chordata; class Mammalia; order Primates; family Hylobatidae; genus Nomascus; species Nomascus leucogenys. The sequence continues at coordinate 91,889,537 of NC_044390.1, read as the reverse complement.
CAGCCTCAGGCCAGCTATGTTCATGAAGCTTCCAGCGTGCTGTTTCCCAGGAGGGCAGCTCTGGGAGCCTGAAAAGGCAGGGAAGCTGGAGCTGCCCCTCCCCCAGCCCTGTCCTCCCCAAAAGCACAAGCACGTATGTCGCAGTTCACCCATGTGTGGTGTGTGGTGGGACTACTCACAGGTCACAGGTGGGGTTGTGTTTCCTGAAAACACGTCTGGGTCCTAACCCCTGGCAGCTGTGGATGTGACTCTATTTGGAAATAGGATCTTTGCAGATGTGATCAAGTCGAGATGAGGTCATTAGGGTGGACTCGCATCCAAGATGACTGAAGCCCTCATAGGAAAAGGGGAGATAGACAGAAACAACGTGGAGGCAGAAGAGAGCCTGGAGTGACCGATCTGCCAAGCCAGGAAGGCCAAGGGTCACAAGAGCCACCAGGAGCTGGAAGAGGCAGGGAAGAATCCTGCCCCAGAGGCTTTGGAGGGAGCAGGGCCTGCTGGCACCTGGATTGCAGGCTTCTGGCCTCCAGACCTGTGGTTTTAAGCCACCCGCTTCGTGGTACCTTGTTACAACAGCCCGAGAAGCAAATGCGCTGCATTTAGTGGGTGACGTTCCCTGGGGGTCTGGTTAGGATGCAGGTTCTGATTTCATAGGTCTGGGGTGGGACCCAAGACCCAGCTCCCATGTGGGACGGATGCTGCTGGCCTGGGGGCCACGCTTTGAGTAGCAGCAAAGCTTTGAAGGACAACTGGCAGCGGCCAGGCCAGCCCCGCCCCCACTTCTACGGGGCCCACAGACTGTCATAGTGTTCATTCATCCCTCAGGGGAAATGACAGTCCGGGTCAGGGGTAGATCCCGGTTAGTCTAGCCAGGGGTCAGCAAACTCTTTCTCTGTAAAGTGTCGAGTCACTCTGCTAGGCTCTTTGGGCGTCTCTGCGGTAACTCCTCAGTTCTGCTTTTGTCACACAAAAGCAGCCACAGACGATATGAAAAAAAGGGTGTGCAGCATGGGAGGCTGAGGCAGGAGGATCGCTTGAGCCCAGGAGTTCAAGACCAGCCTTGGCAACATAGCAAGATCCTCATCTCTACAAAAAATTTAAAAATTAGCTGGGCATGGTGGTTTGTGCCTGTAATCCCAGCCACTCAGGAGGCTGAGGCAGGAGAATCACTTGAACATAGGAGGCGGAGGTTGCAGTGAGCCAAGATCGTGCCACTGCCCTCCAGCCTGGCAACAGAGCGAGACTCAATCTCAAAAAAAAAAAAAAAAAAAAAAGGATGTGGCTGGGCACCAATCAATCTTTATTTACAAAAACAGGCTTGGGGCCCGTGAGCCACCGTTTGCTGACCCTGGGCTAAGCCAGTCATGGCCACCCCATCCCCCTTCCTAGATATTCATGTGGCCTAACCCTGGCCAGTGTGGTGTGGAGGGGACTGTGCTGGGGGATTTAAAGGAAATGCTTACCTCCTCTTACCTATTTATTTATTTATTTCTAAGATATGGTCTCCCGAGTAGCTGGGACTACAGGTATGTGCCACCATTCCTGGCTAATTTTTGTATTGCTTTTGGTAGAGAGGGGTTTTGCCATGTTGCCCAGATTGATGTTGAACTTCTGGGTTCAAGCAATCCATCCTTCTTGGCCTCCCAAAGTGCTGAGATGACAGGTCTGAGCCACCATGCCCAGCCTACCTGCTTTTAAAAAAGAGAGAACCAGACAGGGTGCGGGGGCTCACGCCTGTAATCCTGGCACTTTGGGAGGTTGAGCTGAGCAGATTACCTGAGGTCAGAAGTTCGAGACCAGTCTGGGCAAAATGGTGAAACCCCATCTCTACTGAAAATATAAAAATTATCTGGGCATGGTGGTGCACACCTGTAATCCCAGCTACTCAGGAGGCTGAGGCAGGAGAAGGCAGGGAGGCTGAGGAGGTGGAGGTTGCCATGAGCCGAGATCGAGCCACTGCCCTCCAGCCTGGGCGACAGAGCAAGACTCTGTCTCAAAAACAAAACAAAACAAACAGGCAAACAAACAAAAAACAAAAAGGGGGGAAGAGATGGCTGCCTTATCTTTGACTGCACTCTGTCCTGTTGGGATGTGATGACTGGATCTGCTGCAGCCATCTTGAGGCCATGAAGGGAGTCCCAACACTGAGAGATGGCAGAAGAGAGAGGAGGAAGCACCTGGTGCAGATGTCACTAATGAGCTGCTGAGTCACCCAGCCCTGCAGCTCCTTTGCTCCAGGACCTCCTGTCATGGGGGAGAATCCATGTTCATCATGAAAGCTGTTGGAATTGGAATTTTTCTCTAACTTGCTACCCAAGGCATCCTGAATGCTACAACCTGCTCCGGGTGCCCCAGGCCCTCGAGCCGCTCATGGCCTCCTGTGCAAGTCAGCATCCTCTCCTCCGGGCCCTGCACGCAGCCACCACGCCGCGAGGGCAGTGAAAAGCTGACCTGGAGCCTAGAGATTTGGCTCCCTGCCCCAAGCCCTGTCGCTTTGGCCAAACCACTGGCCTTCCACGTGTAAAACAAGGGCAACTCCGCTGGTCAGATGGGTTTATTGCAGAGTTGAAGTTTGTAGGCAGTAAACCCTAAAATAACGACCTGCAACTCGGGCAGCGTGAGGAGTACCGTCAGGATTCCACCCCCGTGTGCCCCGGGCCTCTCGATGACGCTTCTGTGTCCCTTCTCTCCAGTTTGCTAACTGCCTGCACTTTCACCTCGCTTCTGGGCACTGCTCCCGGGCTCTGGTGGTGCTTTGGCCCCATGTCCAGGGAGCCTGACCCTCCTTGCGGCTGTCATTCCCTGGGGCAGCCCCTGGGTGACCACTGTGAGTCTGAGCCCTTGCCTTGGGGCAGGACGAACTGGGTGCTCCTCAGACCCAGATCCGGCTGAGGCTGGGATATTGACTCAAGTGACACCTGGGCTTGGCTTCCTTCCCTGCCCTGTCCCGTCTTCCCTGTGCAGCCTCCCCTGAAGCATGTGTCTACAAACCTCATCCCAGGGCCCATTTCTGGGAGACAGTGAGGCTAAGACCCAGCGCCTGCTCGGTGCATTAACAGATGGAATCCTGAGGACCCTAGGAAGCAGGTACTCTTATCCCATTTTGCCCAAGGGGACACCCAAGCCCAGAGAGGCTGAGTAACTTTTCCAAGGTCACACAGCTTGTCTTGCTCCTGAGGTCATGTCTTTGCCATTGCACCGTACTCTGCAATGGAGCTCTGGGGTCAGAAACCCCAGCTTGGAACCCCGTCTTTGCTCTTGCCTAGTCCTGTGACCCTGGGCAAGCAATGCTGCCTCTGTGGGCCTCAGTCTTTTCACCTATTGTGAGTTAAGCCACCAATACTTGTAAGGGGCTAAGGGCTCAATGCATGTCAGCTGGCATTTGTCATCATTAAGAGAGGGGCGTCTTTGAGCTGGCTTTGCCCCGCCGGGTTGCAGATGGGCGGGCAGCCCTTGGGACCCCCAGATGACCCCAGGGGAGGGAGGAGGAGGAGGTAGAGACGGCTGGCTGAGCCCCAGCCCACTCCGTGCCCGGGAGAGGCAGGATGTGGCCCACGCAGAGTGAGGGCAGCTGGCACCGTCGCCATGGCAGCAGCCTCCAGCGGGCTTCCCAGCTGTCCAAGGAGCCTGTGGGGCCTCCACCGTCCTGGCTCAGGGCAGCAGAGGTGGCCGCAGGGCCTTGTGCCCATGGGCGGTCCCCTAATTTATAGCCCGGAGCATTTTCTGGTTCAAAGCACATAGCATTCAGTTATGCTCTCTGAGGGTGGCCATGCAGGGAGGCCTCCAGGCCACCCCCGGGGCCTGATTAGCATCAAGAGACTCCCACAGTCTGAACTGGGAGTCCTCGAGGTCAGCCCCCTCCCACCAGGGAAGCCCCTGCCCTCTTGTCTAAGCCATTTGTCTGTCCAGGAGGCAGGGGCGGGGTGACAGGCTTGAATCCAGCCCAGGCACTTTCTAGCTGGGTGGCCTTGAGCAAGTTACTTTATTTATCTGGGCCTCAGATAAATAAAGTACTGTTCATCATCTGAACAGTAATAATAACAAAACAGCTTTGGGAGGCTGAGGCAGGAGGATCGCTTGAGGCCAGGAGTTTGAGACCAGCCTGGGCAACATAGCAAGACCTGGTCTCTACAAATTATAAAAACGTTAGCCGGGCGTGGTGGTGTGTGCCTGTTGTCCCAGGTACTTGGGAGACTGAGGTGGGAGGATCACTTGAGCCCAGAAGGTCAAGACTGCAGTGCCGTGATCATGCCGCTGTACTCCAGCCTGGGCGACAGAGTGAGACCCTGTCTCTTAAATAAATAAGTACAATGGGCTCACAAGCACCTGCACATGGGTTGCTGTGAAGATCAAGCATCTGTCAGGGGATATGCCCAGATGATAGCTTGGACTGAACAAATACTTAACGCAGGCCAGGTGCTGTTTTAAGCCCCTTGGGAATAAGTGCTAGGATCCTCCCGTCTATAACGCGGTTCCATCGCTTTTGCTCCTATTTTACAGATAAGGAAATGGAGGCACCAGAGGTTATGTACCTGCCTAAGCAAGGCCTCTGCTTCCCCTAGTTCTTTTGTATTTCGTTTTACAGGAGCCCTCAGATAACATTCAGGTCCCCTGAGCATGCACTGGGTGCCTATTGAATGCAGGCATGGTCCTGGCCACCGGGGTGAGTAGAGGCGAATCAGACGTAGCTGGGGCCGCGGGGCAGAAGGAAGCACGGAGACACCCCGAGACCTCCAGGTCTCCTCTTCCGCTAGGGTGTCCTGGTTCTGACTTACAGGGGGCTTAAGCGCATCCCGCAGCCTTTGTCTCTCTGAAGAGAGGAGCAAAGACCATGGAACCTGCAGGGACGGCAAACTGGGCGCTTCCGGCTCCCGCTGTCTCTTTCCAGCCTGATGGATTTCCTTTGGGTAAATGTGGAGTCAAATCAAACTTTGAACTTCCAACTCCCTGCCAGACTGTTTCTTACTCCCCCTATCTCTTGCTCCCCACCCCACCCAGATCTCTCCTCCCTGCCTCTGTCCCGAGGTGGCGGTCAGGCTGGGGGAAGCCCCAACGTGGGAATCCTCGGAGCGGTAAGAGGGAGAGAGGCTCAGCGTCAAGGGCTGACCCCGGGGTCTCTGCTGGCCTCTGCTATGGTGTGGCCAGTGTCATGTGCCCTGGGGATTCTGGTGCCTGGGGAGCAGGGGCTTGGGGACATGTCCTGCCAAAGGTGAGGACCTTGGCAGCTGCATTCAGACAGGGCTACCCCGACACACAGGTGTGCATGTGCACATACACACACGCACACACACGCCTGCACACACACGCACACACGCCTGCACACACACACGCACACACATGCCCAGACACGCGCCCGGACACACACACGCACACACATGCCCGCACACACACACACACACACACACATGCCCGGACACACGCACACATGCCCAGACACACGCCTGGATACACACACGCACACACATGCTGGGACACACACACACACACACACATGCCCGCACACACACACATACATGCCTGCACACACACACGCACACACATGCCCGCACACACACGCAAGCGCACACACAGATTTAGTTCCCAGCTACTGTGGCCAAACTGTATGACCTCAAGCAAGGTGCTCCTCTTCTCTGAGCCTCCGTTTCCTTGTTGTGAAATGGGTCTGTGCTGACAGCCCCCCGTGTTTTGAAGACCTTGGGAAATAGCGGAGAGAAAATGCTTTCTGAGCCATAATGATGTCCTTGTGACTCAGCTCTGCTCTGCCTTCCAGCTCACCCGTGTGCAGTGGCTGGAAGATGTACGTGAAACCTTCTTCCTCTTTCTTGTCTCCTTTCCTTTTCTTCCTCCCTTCCTCCCTCTCCACCGCTCCCTGCCTCCCTCCCTCCCTCTTTCCTTCACTCTCTTCCCTCTTTTTCCAGAAGGGAAATTTCTAAGTTCAGAGCCTTTTCCCCCCGCCTCCTGGCACGGCGGGTTGGTGGGGGTTCCGCCCCCATCGTGGGACCCTGGGGGTTGACGGCTCTGCCATCCGGAGCCGCAGGCGGAGTGAGGAGGGAACATTATTCTCTGTAATGTCAGGCCCTCCTCAGCACTTTCATGTTCAAAGTGCTTCCTCGGTGCTAAATAATTAATTCTCTCCACGCTCCCGTGTGAGGGAATAAATAAATGTCACTTGTATGGGGTGACTAAGCCCGCCGGGAATCAAGGCTGACAGCTTCAGGCGCCAGCAGAGGGTCGGCCGGGGACATTGCCTTCAGAGGCCACCGCTCAGTTGGAGCTGACGGGGAGCCCAGCCGTCCGTGGCCTGGTGGGGACACGGCGGTGGTGCCCGCGTGGCTGAGAGCCTGTCTCCCTGGCCTGCCCTCGGATGGATCAGGAGAAGCCAACCAGAGGCAGGCTCCAGGCCTTGCTTTCTCATCAGAGCTGACCTCCGTGTCCTGTCTGCCTGCCTGTGAGACGGCCATCATTACGGGGCTGGCGTCCCAGGGTCAGTGGGTCAAGTGCTGATACCCCCCTCGGCAGAGGCTGGGCCCAGGGAAAGCTTCCTGCACCCAAGGTCATTGTCATAATTATGTGCTCATGGCACCCCCCACACTCCACTGGCAACCCCTGGGGCCTCCTCCCAGGCCTCAGTTTCCCCAGACTCCTCACCAGGGTCCTACCCCACCCCTCATCTCCCACCAGTTTCCTCCCCTTCCCCCGGCAGAGGTCTCTGGGCCATTTAGGGGACACCAAGCACATTCTCCCTTTGGAAACGTCACCCTGGCTGTTCCCAGGAACATCCTTCCTCCCCAGTATCTTCAGGGTGGCCTCCTCATTTCACCTAGGTCTCTGCTCCAAGACACCTTCTCAGAGGGGCCTTCCCTGACTGCGCCTGTCTAAAATAATCAAGCCAGTAAGAATGCCACTGTCCTTCCCCTCCCAGCCTTAGTTCTGCCTGAGGCATCATGTAGTCACAGCTGCTCACCCAGGGGACTGAGAGAGGATGGGGACAATGACTTTCTTGGTCACCACCCAGGGCCTGGCATACAGTAGGTACTCAACAAATAGTTATTATGCTCACTGTTCTATCCCCAGTGCCTGGAAATGTGTCTGGCATATAGTAGGTGCTCAATAAATTCACTGCTCTATCCCCAGTGCCCAGAACGCATACAGCCTGGTGCATAGTAGATGTGCAGTAAGTAATGCTGTTGCTTGCTCTTCTAGCCTCTGGACCTAGAAATGTGTGTGGCACACAGTAGGTGCTCAACAAATAATTTGTTCACTGCTGTATTCCCAGTGCCCGGACCAGCTCCTGGCATGCAGTAGGTGCTCACTAAGCATTTATCCTGTTACTGCTGTCATCAGCCTAGTGCCTGACACAGGGCAGGTGTCTAATGTGTATTCCTTTAGCTCACAGCCGTATCCATGGTTCCTGAAAATGTGTCTGGCCCATAGTAGGTGCTCAACAAATACTTGTTTTGTTCATTCCTGTATCTCCAGTGCCTGGCACTTAGTAAGCACTTAGTGTTTGTTGAATGAATGAATGTTGGGATGAAGGATTGTTCTGTTCCTGAAGCCCTAGAATCTCCTGGAACAGAGGTGCCCACAATATGAGGGGAGGGGTGGGACAGCGCAGAAGGCCGTGCCTGCCTGTGTGTTTGGATGCCTCTCTCGGAGCAGCAGCCTCCCAGCTTGCCTGACTGCCTGCCCGCCTGCCTGCCTGCCAGGCAGCACATGGCTCCAACACGCTCTGCCAGCCTCGAGCAGCCTCGCCCCAGCACCAGGCCTGGCCACGCTGGGAGGAGGGAGGGAGAGAGGGGGAGGAGGGGGCCTGCAGATGGCTGGCCATCTGCTGCGTAGGAGGCTGGACGGGCAGGCGTCCCCCCACCAGCTTACACTGTGCTGTCATCTTCCTGTCTGCTCAGCACGGCCAGACGGGGGGCTTCAGGGTGAAGCAAAGGATCCTGTACTGTTCCCCAGCTTCCGGGTCTCCTCTGTGTACCCTGGAGTGTGTTGGGTCTGCATCTGGCCCCAGCACCCAGCATGGTAGGCAAGCGTCAGGAAGAGTGTGATCAGGGCGTCCAGGGTCAGGCCAGGTGGGGTTGAGCCCAGGGCTGGGGTTGGACTCTGCTGTCCTCCCAGAACTCCCACTGTGCTGCCCGCTGTCCCCTTCCCAGCAGGCAAGGCCAGGCAGCTGCTCCGTTCCCCTTCCTTGAGGTCATTCAGGACCAGAGGGCATTACTCTCTGCCCCTAGGCCTCACCAACACACTGAGTGCATAGAGGAGAGGGTGGGGAGGGAGGGCATAGGGACAGACAGCGGGAGCAGAAGGATCTGGGCATGTCTTGTGTGTGCACATGCATATCTGGGCATGCATAGAGGAAAATAGAATTAGGAGATTTCCTGGTTCACATATTGGAGTTACATGGTTTTCTGTTTGTGACTGAGTACATAGTACATGTGAATATTTGGACACACGCATGTTTTATATGCCTATGCATGCTGTTTCAGTGGTGTTTCCACAGATTTTACGTTTAGGTATAGCCCCTACACAAGGTGTGTGCATGGGTGGTCTTTGCACACATCTCTGTGTGCACACCTGTGGGTGTGTGCGTGCCGGGCCAGTAGACAATATTTGTGTGTGCAGGTGAACAAGCTTATGCTAGGAAGCCAGCATCTGGTCTAGATGTGTGTGTGCACATATATGCATACATATGTGTCACGTGGTCACACATACAAAATAATGAGTGTGGGGCCAGGCACAGTGTCTCACACCTGTAATTCCAGTGCTTTGGGAGGCCAAGGCAGGAGAATTGCTTGAGGCCAGGAGTTTGAGACCAACCTGGGCAACACAGTGAGACCCAAACTCTGCAAAAGTTAAATTAGCCAGGCATGGTGGTGTGTACCTGTAGTCCTCTCTACTCAGGAGGCTGAGGTGGGAGGATTGCTTGAGCCCAGGAGGTCGAGGCTGCGGTGAGCTGTGATTGTGCCACTGCACTCCAGCCTGGGCAATAAAGTGAGACCTTGTCTCAAAAAAAGAGTATGTTTTGTGTGTATGTCATGTGTATATATGTGTGTACTTATGTGCTTGTGTGCATATGTGTGTGTATATGGATGTGTGGGCAAGTGTAGGATGTGTGAATGAATATGTCATGTGTCATATGCCATGCATATATGTATATGTGTGTGGGGTGAATGTATATATGCATGTGTACGTGAATGTGTGAAGGAATATGCATGCACAAGTGTGTGCCCATGTGTGTATATGCATGGGTGTGTGGGGTGTGGCTGTAATGGGTGTGAGACAGAGTCGGTGTTAATGCAGAGGTGTCTGTGTGTGCATGTACATATGGGTGTGTGTAGTTGGATATGCATGTGTGTTGTGTCTGTGTGGCTATGTGTATATGTGCAGGTACATGTGTGTGTTAGGATGAATGTGTGTGTGCAGGTACATGTGTGTATTAGGATGGATGTGTGTGTGCAGGTACGTGTGTGTATTAGGATGAATGTGTGTGTACAGGTACATGTGTGTATTAGGATGAATGTGTGTGTGCAGGTATGTGTGTATTAGGATGGGTGTGTGTGTGTCCAGGTACATGTGTGTATTAGGATGAATGTGTGTGTGCAGGTACATGTGTGTATTAGGATGAATGTGTGTGTGGGTACATGCGTGTATTAGGATGAGTGTGTGTGTGCAGGTACATGTGTGTATTAGGATGAATGTGTGTGTGCAGGTACGTGTGTGTATTAGGATGAATGTGTGTGTGCAGGTACATGTGTGTATTAGGATGAATGTGTGTGTGCAGGTATGTGTGTATTAGGATGGTGTGTGTGTGTCAGGTACATGTGTGTATTAGGATGAATGTGTGTGTGCAGGTACGTGTGTGTATTAGGATGAATGTGTGTGTGCAGGTACGTGTGTGTTAGGATGAATGTGTGCGTGTGCAGGTACGTGTGTGTATTAGGATGGATGTGTGTGTGGGTACATGGTGTATTAGGATGAGTGTGTGTGTGCAGGTACATGTGTGTATTAGGATGAATGTGTGTGTGCAGGTACGTGTGTGTATTAGGATGAATGTGTGTGTGCAGGTACATGTGTGTATTAGGATGAATGTGTGTGTGCAGGTATGTGTGTATTAGGATGGGTGTGTGTGTGTCCAGGTACATGTGTGTATTAGGATGAATGTGTGTGTGCAGGTACATGTGTGTATTAGGATGAATGTGTGTGTGCAGGTACGTGTGTGTATTAGGATGGATGTGTGTGTGGGTACATGCGTGTATTGGGATGAATGTGTGTGTGTTCAGGTACATGTGTGTATTAAGATGAATGTATGTGTGCACATACATGCATGTATTAGGATGAGTGTGTGTGTGCAGGTATGTGTGTGTATTAGGATGAATGTGTGTGTGCAGGTATGTGTGTGTATTAGGATGAATGTGTGTGTGCAGGTACGTGTGTGTATTAGGTGTGGTGTGAGGTGTGTGTATTAGGATGAGTGTGTGTGTGCAGGTATGTGTGTGTATTAGGATGAGTGTGGTGTGTGCAGGTACGTGTGTGTATTAGGATGAGTGTGTGTGTGTGCAGGTATGTGTGTGTATTAGGATGAGTGTGTGTGTGTGTGCAGGCACATGTATTAGGATGAATGGGTGTGTATGTGTGTGTGCATGTGCAGGTATATGTGTGTGATTAGGGATGTGCATGTGTTTTGTGTGTGTGTTGTGTGCGTGTGGTGAATGTGCATACATAGCCCAGTAAGAGCACAGATGTTGGAGCCAGATCACCTGGGTTCACATCCCAGATCTGCCACTCACTGGCACATGTGACTTGGGGCAAGCCATTTAATATCAGAGCATTGAAGTCACTGATTCTAACCCCAGTCCAGGCCCCCAAGTTCTTTTCCCCAGATGGCTCAGAAAGTCTCCCTCCTGGTCTCCCACACCATTTTTCTGAAATATGCTTTTAGTTTTGGGGTGGACTGCTCGCTTCCCTCAAGGCCTCGCCCATGGGCCAGCCCCATGGCTTCTGCGTCCCAGTTTTCTCTGTCCCCTGAGGCTGTTTGCAGGTGGTTCACAGCGTCTGGCTTCCTCCCTCCCGGCTCTTTGTACAGATGGGGAAGCTGATGCCCGGAGAGGTGCAGAGGCTTGCTTAAAGTCACACAGCAGAACAGGGAACAGAACCAGTGCCCGAGGCCCAGGCTAAAGGCAGCGTGACAATTGTCTCCATTTTGCAAAGTTTAGCTCAGACTCGAAATTTAAACCCAACATGTTGTTCAGCAAACATGTTGTAGAATCAATGTTCAAATTTCATTAATTGAACACATTCATTGAGCACCTACTGTGTGCCTGACGCAGGGCACAGTGGCGATTAAGACAGAAGCAGTTTCCCTAGGAAATGACAGTCCAGTCCGGATCTGTCTGTTGGATACGGTAGCCCCTAGCCCCACGTGGTGGGAGATGGAACCATGGCCCACGGGATGTCCAGGTCCTAAGCCCTGGGACCTGTGAATATGTGTCCTGATAAAGCAAAGGGGGCTTTACAGACGTGATTTAATTAAGAATCTTGAGATGGGAGATGTTCCTGGATGATCCAGGTGGGCCCAAGGTCATCACAAGGATCGTTATAAAAGGGAGGCAGGAGGGTCAGAGTCAGAGAAGGAGCTGTGACCATGGAAGCAGACGTCAGAGTGATGTGAGGCCACAAGCCAAGGAATGCAGGAGATTTCTAGAAGCTGGAAAAGGCAAGGAAACAGAGGCTCTCCTAGGTGCAGCCTCGCCAACACCTTGCTTTTAGGTGTGACCCATTGCAGACCTGTAACCTTCAGAACTATAAGAGAATAAAATGTGTTAAGCCCCTAACTTTTTAATTATTTGTTACACAGCTACAGGAAACTAATCCATGTGTCTATTTACATTTAGATTAAATAAAATTACAAATTCAGTTCCTTAGTGGTAACAGCCACATTTTAAGTGCTTGATAGCCATATTTCCATCATCACAGAAAGTTCCATCAGCCAACATGGGTCTAGACAGACTATAAACAAATAAACCAATAAATCAGAGAATTTCAGATGACGATGAGACAAAAAAAAAAAAGCTTTAGAAACCATATCCTTAGCTCAGCTTAAATAAAGAAAACATTTGGCAATTCCATAAAAGTTCCTGAAACCTTAATCCACGGAGATATAACAGCTGCCTCCCGGGGGCAGGTGTTCTAGGTCTATAATATGGTTAGGCTTTGCGTCCCAACCTGAAATCCCATCTTGAATTGAATCCCCATAATCCCCACGTGTCAGGAGAGAGACCAGGTGGAGGTAATTGAATCACGGGGGCAGTTTCCCCCATGCTGTTCTCGTAACAGTGAGTGAGTTCTCACGAGATCTGATGGTTTTATAAGTGTTTGGTAGTTTCCACTGCGTTCATGCTCCTTCCTGCCGCCTTGTGAGGAAGATGTCATGCTTCCCCTTTGCCTTCCGCCATGACTGTAAGTTTCCTGAGTCCTCCCAAGCCATGCAGAACTGTGAGTCAATTAAACCTCTTTCCTTTATAAATTACCCAGTCTCAGGCATATCTTTATAGCAGAGTGAGAACAAACTCATACCGTCTAATTGCTTGCAAAATCCACTATGAGAATCAGACAGAGGTTAAGTCACTTGGCCAAAGTGACACAGCAACAGAAGCCAATGGGAAGGTGAGGCTGTCCTTGCAGATCTCTGAGCAGATGGGGAAGGGTGAAAATTCAGCTTTTCCAAGAAAAAACAACAGACTTCCTGCAGTTCAGCTAACTCCAGACCCCTTCCCAGGGGGCACTTCTTCCTGTGGGAGACACATCCCCCCAAACACAGGCCAAGAAGACTGTTTTCTGCCACTGCTGGAACAAAACATCCTAAACTTTGTGGCTAAAAACAATAGGAATCGTGTTCCCTCAACGTTTGGGTGGCAACAGGGCCATGCTCTCTCTGAAGGCTGTCGGGGAGGATATGTCCCAGCCCCTTCCAGCTTCTGGTGGTTGCCAGCATCCTTGGCAGTCCTTAGCTGTGGCTACCACACTCTAATCTCTGCCTCTGTGGTCACAAGGCTTTTCCCTGCATGTCTGTGTCCAAACTTCCTCCTTCTTATAAGGACCCACTCCAATCCAGTATCACTTCATCTTCACTTGATCACATCTGCAAGGACCCTATTTCCAGAGGTCACATTGGTAGGTACCGGGGGCATTTTTCACTCTAGTAGAGAGACTCTGGGCAGTTATCCAGGGCCTGATGGGTGTAAACCTGTGCTTCTCAGACGGCAGCATGCTGCGTGGTTAGGAGCACCGACTCAAGCTAGAGAACCGGGTTCAAATCCCAGCTTCACCACTCACCGGCTGTGTGACCTCAGATGCACTACTTCTCTGTGCCCCATGTGATACTGATAACAGTATCTACTATAAGGATTAAATGAGGTAGTACATATAATGCTCTTGGAGGTGCCCAAGCCCTGTTCAAGCATTTGCTACCATCATAATTTGGGGTTTCCCTCAAGTGGTTGGGAAGACCTGGAATGGATGTAGGCACAGCATTAAATAATATGAGACAGCAAGAAAACCACTCCTTTTTTTTTTTTTTTTCTATTCTTCCGCTAACTCCAGGGAGAAACTCTCCACGGGTGCTGAGATGTCTTTGACACCTCGCTGAGTAAGGTTGGCAGAGCTTCCTTCACAACAGCCGGAAACGGTCTCCATTGAAAACCTTCCTCAGGCAGCAGGACAAAAAGCAGACTTGGGTGACACCTTTTGTTTCTCTGTGTTCACTTTCACCATCACCTACTCTTCGGGTAAGTGATATCGACTTTCTGATTAGGAGGTGATCTGAGCTTTCCTCTTTAAGTCCATTTATTTGCCTACAGAGAAAGTAGTTGTTTTTAAAGTGAGCAAATAGCAGTTCAGCAAGGAGAAGGCAGAGGCTGTTCCCATGGGTGGTTCAAGGAGGTGGGGCGGGAGCCGCACAGTGACGCCTGAATGCCAGGGGCAGGCAGCCACCTGGGCTTTTGAGGTCTGGAGTGGAGTGTTTCATCGTCTGCTTCAAAGGATCCCATTATCTGAACTACCTTCTGATCTGTGTAGACGCCACCAGGATACAATCCACATTCGGCGACCTGCTGGTGTGGCTGGGCTGCACAAGGCTTGGGTGGTCCCACAGGACTGAGTAGAGGGATGGGGCTGAGTGGGGCTGAGAGACAGGGCCTGGTGCCATTCAGCCTCCCCCAGTCTCAGCAAAAGGAGATGCAGGGGCCTTGCTACGCAAGCATTTAGCAAGCTCACCTTCAAAGGTTTATTTTGCCCCCTTCCTCTGAAGGTGACACATTCCATCCACAAGTCAGTGAGAACTGGGCTGGCCTGAGCTGTTGGAAGGCATCGCAGGTTTGCCCCGACAGCTGTGGGGCTAACCCTTTGTCCTGGGAAATTCACAGCCGGGGCCTGATGGTGTGAATGAGTCCACTTCTGGACAGGGCTGTGGGCACAGGGCTGTGTGTGGCTCGGGGAGCTCAGGCACAGCCTCTTCTTTTTCTCTTTTGTACACACTAAGATTACCCGGCATGTGAACCAGTGAGATCTGGAGACAGATCCTGTGATGAAATCAGGCCACCATAACCTCCCATCATAGCCTCTGCATACAATCCTTCCATGTTCCCCTTTCCAGGTATCTGTTGCTGTGTAAGGAGTTACCCCAAAACTTAGCAGCATGAAACAATAGCAGTGATTTCAGTTATGTCATGGTTCCGACGTTGACTGGGCTCAGCTAGGCGGTTCTGGCTTGGGGCCTCTCATGGTTGCAGTCACATGGGGACTGGGGCTGAGGTTATCTCAACCCACATGTCTGGCAGTAGATAGTGACTGCCAGGTGGAACCTCAGCTAGGGCCAGAGTCTCCACGTGTGACTTGGGCTTCCTTACAACATGGTGCTCCAGAAAAAAAATGTCCCAAGAGGGCCAGGAGGAAGCCACAACACTATAACAGTCTCAGAAGTCCCCCAGTTTCCCTTCCATTGTAGTCTGAACCCTGGGCAAGGGGAGGGACATAACTTCCAGCTCCCAATAACAGGAGTGCCCACCTCACATTGTAAAAAGAGCCTGTGGGATGGGAGAATTTGTAGCCATCTTGGAAAACACAGCCACTTCCATCCTTCCTGCTTCTCTGCTCTAATTCCAGCCCAGCTTCTGAAGCTGTGGGCCATTATTAGGCTCCTATAGTATGCCAGCTGTTTTCATGAACATCATCACACAACTAGCTACAGCTCCCCTTGGGTGAGTCTGTCATTTTCCCATCTTACAGACAAGGGCTCTGGGCATCAGAATGCTTAAGGTATGCCCTGTACAAGGTCCCACAGTTGTTCAGTAACTTTATTGGACGTCAGTTGCCCCTTCTGGTCACAGCCCCTCTAGTTTACTTGGAGACAGTCCTTCACTCACCTCAGACCATGTGGTTTGTGTTGAACTGGTTCTCCCCATTGGTCCAGAGATGGACATGTGACTAAGGCTCAGCCAATCCAAATTTTCCAAACCTCTGGCCTCAGCGATTGGTTCAGGGGTCATTGGATGACCTAATTTTGTCCAGTAAGAGGTATCCCAGGACTGTTGCAGGAACAGTTGGGAAGTGAGAATTGGGACTGATTGAGCATATTTAGCTGTGCCTGCTGGGATGCCATTTCCGTGGTGAAGGCAGGGCACGACTGAGGAGGAAGCCAACATGGACACAAACAACCGTGCATTCTGAGGCCATTGCTCGGGCCCCTGGATTCAGCCATACCTGAGGCCAGCACTACCTCGGAATTTACCATTACAAGAGCTAATAACTTCCTTTTAGCTGAAGGCGGTTTGAGTTGGGGCTTCTATGATAGCCAAAGTCTCTTCCGAGCACTTTGCAGGGCCGAGGTAGGAGGATCGCCTGAGCCCAGGAGTTCAAGAGCAGCCTGGGCAACATGACAAAACCCCATCTCTACAAAATTAAAAAAAAAAAAAATTAAGTGGGTGTGGCAGCCTGTGCCTGTAGTTTCAGCAACCTGGGAGGCTAAAGTGGGAGAGTCACTTGAGCCTAGGGAGGTTGAGGCTGCAGTGAGCCGTGATTGCACCACTACATTCCAGGCTGGGTGACAGAGCAAGACCCTGTCTCAAAAAAAAAAAAAAAAAAAAAAATGCAGAAAAGGAATCTGAGCCCAGACCTATCTGAGTCCACAAATTCTAAATTCTTTCCCCAGAACCATGCCACTTCCCTGAGTGCCATCTACCTTCAAGGCTCAGATCAATTATCCCTTTTCCAAGACAACCTCCCTGATAACAGCTCACAGTGTTTCCCCTCAGACTCCAATTGCTGGAGTCTGTGGCCTTTGGTGTAGGTGCTTTCCAGGGAGGGCCTCCCTGATCAACATGGTACCTTCTTCTACCAGGCATGGGTGCCTAAAATGTCACCATCAGAGCCTCGTTCCTCTGGGTTAAGCATTGCTCTTCTTGAGTGACTATTTTAAAATCTTGATCCCCTGAGATTGGGAGTCAAATCACCATGGTCCTAGAAAAATGGTAAGGGCATTCTTGGAGAGACAGGCAGATAAACGAGGGAAGAGATGTGTTTCATTCTCACTAGCAAGGAGGAAGTAGCATTTAAAGCTGCACCTTCAAAGGAAAAGAGACTTTTAGAGTTGAGATTACAGAAAAGGTATCCCAGGTAGAAGGAGAAGATCGAGAGGAGAGAACTTGTGGGACAGTCAGGAAATAGCCAATTTGCTGCTGTGGCTGGTATACCACATAGGACTGAAGCCAGCTCAGAAGGTCCTGGGATTGTGAAATACCACACTGAGGAGTTTGATATTTATTTTCTGGGTAATAGGGGGCCATCAAAGGTGCTTGAGTCATGGCAGTGGGGTCAGGGGAGTCTCAATCAGAGCAGCAGTTTAGGAAGATGAATCTGTGCAGTGTGGAAGGGCAGTGTGTGAAGAGGCCATAGGCTGGGGCAGGGGAGCCAAGTGAGAAGGGAGGTCATCCTAACCAGAATTGCAACAGTGAGATAAGAAGTGATTAGGCACATTTTGGGGGACAACTGGCTTGATATAGAGACAGGCCAGGAAGGGGTGGAGCCTTAGAACAGCATCGGTGCTGGGCCCCCCTGCTGGGCCCGTGCTCAGCCTCTCCCTCTTTTAAGAGCAAGACCTGGCCGGGCGCGGTGGCTCACGCTTGTAATCCCAGCACTTTGGGAGGCCGAGGCGGGCAGATCACAAGGTCAGGAGATCGAGACCACAGTGAAACCCCGTCTCTACTAAAAATACAAAAAAAAATTAGCCGGGCGTGGTGGCAGGCGCCTGTAGTCCCAGCTACTCGGAGAGGCTGAGGCAGGAGAATGGCGTGAACCCGGGAGGCGGAGCTTGCAGTGAGCCAAGATTGCGCCACTGCACTCCAGCCTGGGCAACAAAGCGAGACTCTATCTCAAAAAAAAAAAAAAAAAAAAGGGCAAGACCTGTCATCAGCCCACATAATAGCTGTGGCTCCGTGCTGGTATGTGGATCAGGATGGGCTTTTTCATTGCTGTATAGTTTTCCACTGTAAGGATGTACCACAATTCACTTATCCATTTACCTCTGATGGACATACAGGTAGTTTCCAATAACCTCCTTTTTAAATTTTGAGATGTCACCTTGCACTAAGCAATGCAACCTGGGACATTAATGGGATGGGCTAACTATATTTTTCTAGTGTACATTAAATACATGCATAATTACTAAAAATAAGAGATACTTGTCTGGGACCACCTCCTGTCACTTGCTCCTGCACGAGGCTTGCTTTGGCAAAGTCTGCGAGAATTCATCACTGCCACAGTTGCTGGATTGTTAGGTGACGATGTCATTGAGGCCCAGTGGTGGCCCAGAGGCTAAGCTCCCCTTCCCACACCCTCCTCATCCCTGGACAAGAGGGCTTCTGGAAGGCTGCTCCTGCCCTGGCCCCTGCCCGCCCTCAGCTGGAAGGAGACATTGTCTCAATTCATGCTGCCTTCAAAGGGCTCCTGTCTGAACCAGGCTCCCGGGCAAACCCCAGCCCAATCCTTGCCTAGAAAAACACACTTGGCCCTTGTTTAGACTGAGGCTGGCCTGCAGGAGGTCAGCCCAGCTGTGAGGGCAGAAGCCTCAGCTCAGCCACAAAACGTGGCGTGGGGGCCCTTCCACTTGCGGCCCCGGGCCCACCCCCGGAGATGGAGGCTGCTCAGGAAGGAGAAAGCCTCACACAGGGACCCTGTGTGCATCCCGGTGGTTGGCCAGGAAGGGCCAGTCTCTCATTCTGGGCTGGGGCTCTCACTCTTGTCAGTCCCTCAGAAACTACACACAATGGATTTTCCTTTCTTCCTTCCCAACCAGACCTTCCTGATGGCCACAAGTGCTCTCAAGACTCCTGATCATAAAAAGAAAACTTTCCCTAACCTGATGTTATAGATCCTGTTGCATCCCCCATAATTCATGTGCTGAAATCCTAACTTCACCCTCAGTGGCTCAGAATGCAACCTTATTTGGGAAGTAGGGTCCCTGCAGATGGAATTAGTTCAGATGAGGTCATACTGGAATAAGGGGGTCCCTCATCCAATATGACTGGTGTGCTTCTAAAGCGGGGAACTTTGGACACAGACACACACAGGAAGAATGCCATGGGAACATGAAAGCAGAAATCAGGGTGACGTATCCACCAGCCAAGGGATGCAAAAGATTGCCAGCGAAGCATCAGAAGCTAGGGAAGAGGCCAGGAACAGATTCTTATGGAATGAACCAATCCTGCTGGCCCTTTGATCTCAGACTTCTGGCCTGCAGAACTGTGAGAATATATTTCTGTTGTGTAAGCCGCCCCATTTGTGGTACTTTGTTACGGCAGCCAGGGGAGACTAACGTACCCAACATTTCAGTCACAAGGACATTTATTGAAAAGGCAGCCCAGACCCATATCATCCATTTCCTTCCTTCCTGTAGCTCCTCATATCTGTTAGGGATGCCTGTTACCTGCAAGTTGCAGAAAGCTTAACTATCAGTGGCCTGAGCAAAATGGGAGTTTTGTTTTCCTCCTCTAAAAAGAAACCTAGCTAAAAATCATACAATCACATCAATAGATGCAGAAAAAGTATTTGGCAAACTCCAACACCTATCCCCGACAAAAACGCCCAGCAAACTAGGAGTAAAGAGGAACTTCAACTTGATAAAGAACATTTCCGATAATCCAATAGCTAACATCTCACTTAATGGTGAGAAACTAGGTTCTTTCCCCTTAAGGTCAGGAACAAGGCAAGGACACCACTCCTTTTCAAGGTCATACTGGAAATCATAGCTAATGCAATGAGACAAGTAAGAAAAGGCATACAGATTGAGAAGGAAGAAATAAAACTGTCTTTCTTCACAGATGACATGACTGTTTAGAAAATGCCAAAGATTCAAAACAATGACAAACACTGGAATGAATAAGTGGTTATAGCAAGGTTGCAGGATACAAGGTAAATATACAAAAGTCAATTGCTTTCCTACATATCAGCAATGACAAGTAGAATTGGATATTTAAAGAAGCCTGGCAAAAGCTGTTTTGGAAACCAGGCCATGTCAGGGCCTCAGCAGTTCTTATACCTTTCTCTGTAGTGCCAACATGGCTGCCAAAGCTCCAGAACATTCCAGACAGGAATGTGCAGGGAGGGAGGAGAGTAGATGCTGTTGGTGCTCACTAAGCCTCCTCAGGAGAGACTGCTTGAGAGTTTAACACCCTCAACCGATGACAAGAGGGGATTGGGTGGATAAATACCCCAACTATCTCACTCTTCACGCACATAACTCTGAGCTTGTCTACGCTGTCTCTTGGTGTTCCTCAGAAGAATTGCTTCTGTAAAGTGGGATTGGTGATAGTCCTTTCTTTGTACGGTTGGTGTGAGAGCTGCTGCATATAAACCACTTTGCAGAGAGCCAGGCATACAGTAAGTGCTAAATAAGTGCTGATGACTGTGAGCACTCACTCAGTATGTTTGGGGAGCAGAAGAGAGGCCAGTGTATCTGGAGCTGGACCAAGGCCTAAGGGAAGATGAGACCATGGGCATCTTGGGGCCATCTGTGATGACTCTTGACCTAAGAAGGTCCACAGACTTATTTTACAGGAAGGCCACAGCTAGACTCAATCCCTAGGCAGAGTAGGCTAAGAGTGGGAAAACCCTAGACTTGCCAAGGTTCTGTTTCCACTGAATGGGGCACAAAGCAGAAATTTAGTTGAATTATAGAAAACTCTAGAGAGTTCTAGAAAAAAACATAAAAACCTGTAGCTGATGTGTTTGGGGTGGGGGTGGGGCTCTTCCAGAGCTACGCTTTGGGCCATCAAGCCACAAGGGTCAAGTTTTTTGAGATTTTACAAGCCAGAGACTTGGGCCTCTGGTCCTCAGGTCAAAATCCCCCCACTGCAGCCTGGCTCTCTGTAAAGCCTGCCTCCAGCATGGAAATGGGAAGACGCAATGTCTTAGTGGTTAAGCCATGGATGGCCACTAGTAGCCCTTGTCCTGGGCCCTTCCTTATCCTTGGTGTGAGATCTGGAATCTCTCTCACAGCCCCTGCTTGGTGTCTTCGTGGGTGGCAGCCTGTTGTCATGGAGGAAGCTGGGATGCAGTTGTGGATGAGTGAATTTATGACGGGGAAATTTAACACAGGGCTGATTCATGGCTTTTCATCCCGGGCCTGGGGGGAGGCTCAGATCCCTGTGCTCTGGCTGCCTTCATTTATTTCAGGCTTGTGTGTGAAGAGGCCGGGGGTGGGAGAAGGGTGAAGAAAAGGTTGAACACCGGGCGTGGGGCGAGAGCGCCTTCACCCACCAGGCTCCTCAGGAACCCAGTCCCGGGAAATGGCCTTGCAGAGGGAACGGTCGCAGCTGGGTTGCATTCTCCAGTTTCTAAAAGGAGGCAGGAAAAAAATCATTCTGCACATTTGCAGTCGTCTCCCTGCCTGGCTTTTTTTTTTTTTCTTTCCTGCAAGCACAGAGGACATGGTCCCTGTGTCCTGCCACAGCGCGTGGGGGCTCGTTAATTAAAGAGCCGAGCAGATGTCACTGTTCATTAAGCGCGGCCGCGTGGCTCCTTCTGCAGACACTGCCACCCTTTGTGCTCACTACTTAATGACACCGCGTCTCCCTGGCTGCCCCAGCCCTGGAGAAGAGCAGGCAAGGCTGCGTTTCCCCCTAATTCGGTGGGGTGGGGTGCCTCCGCCCCACTGCGTCCCTGTCGGCTGGGGCGCTGCAGCCAGACACAAGGTGATGGAGACTTTTAATTTTCATCACGCCTATCCGTCGGAGCTCCGTTTTAAATCACTTTAACGGCAGATTAAAAATATATAAGCTGATATTAGAGACATTCTTAGTGCCTTTATAAATATCTTTAAAGTTTGGCTTAATTGCACTTGAGTGGATACAGGAGGCTGGGGAGGTGGGGGCTGGGTCAGGTGAGCCTCCAGTGGCAGGAAGGGCGGGGAGGGGCTGGATGGAGGTAGTGCCAGCACCGGGAGAGGAGGAGGGGGTTGCTGCATGGACTCAGAGTTAGAACATCCATCTGTCCATCCGTCTACCCTGCTGGTCCAGATCTGGAGAGCATGTCAGGTACACCTGCACACCCGGGGCAGACCCAGCCCCTCTCTCCTCTGAGTTACCACCAGGCAGGGAAGATGCCAGTGAGCAAGGAATTCCACAGAGCGACAATGATTCATGGCACACTTTGTGTCGGACACTGTTCCGGGCACTTGATATATATTATCTCATTGAATCCCCACGCAACCCTGTGCACAGGGGTCATGATTATCCTCATTTTATGAATGAGACTGGGAGAGATTCCATGATTTGGTCAAGGTCACTCTGCTCTTCAGTGAAAGCCAGGATCTGGACCCAGGCAGTCTGACTTCAGTCCGTGCGTTAACCACTGCCCCCTCCTGTCTCTCTCTCCTAATGGGACAAGTGTCAAGAAAGGAAAGTTTCCAGGGAGGTATGGGGAGAGCTGACTGGGAGCCTGGCTTCAGCCTGGGGCATAGGCGAGGTTTCCGAGGTAGGGAGGTTGAAGCTGGAAACTGCTGGGTGAGTAGGGGTGGCAAAATGAAGAGGAAAGTGGGCAAGGGCCAGAATGGTAGGTGCAAAGGCCCTGGGGTAGGCACGCATTCAGTATGTTTGGGGAGCAGAAAAGAGCCCAGTGTCATTGGAACCAGACCAAGACCTAAAGGCAGATGAGACCATAGGCATTTCAGGGACATCTGTGGGGACTCTTGGCCCAAGAAGGGTTGTAAGTAGATTCAATCCCTGGGCAGGGTGAAAGAAGCGTGGGAAATCTCAAGACTAAGCCAGGCCCTGTTTCCACTGAATGGGACTAAAAGCAGAAATTCAGCTGAGTTCTACAGCACTCGAGAGCCTCGCGTCTCACTCATCTGAGCCTGCTGAGGTGCAGTGGGAGGACAGCAGTGACGAGGAGGCTGATAACATGCACTGACTGAGATGGTCTGCCTGTCTGAGAAATGAAGACGGGCAGATGCTGACCTGGGAGGCTTGGCAGAAGGGAAGGGAAGTTAAGTCCCTGAGAGGCTGAGATGGCAGAGATGAGGGGTCAGGAGCTGAGGCTGTGCTATGAAATGTCTCAAAAGAATGTCCTAGAATTTCAGAGGTGGAATGGCCTTTTGCCCATCAAGACAGGGTGGGGCAGGACCTGAGCTGACTTCGGTCCACACTGATGCCTCTTTTTCTCACACTCCTGGATATGCGCCATCAGCGAATCTTATTGCCCATGTCTTAAAAACCCATCCTCAAGGACTGGGAGAGATATTTGCACACCCGTGTTCACAGCAGCACTGTCCACAATGGCCAAAAGGTGGAAGCAACCAGAGTGTCCGTCAATGGATGATGGTTGAACAAAAGGTGGTCTATCCACACAGTGGAGTATTACTCAGCCTTGAAAAGGAAGGACATTCTGGCACAGGCTACAATGTGGATGAATCCTGAAGACATTACAGTGGGTAGAATAAGCCAGTCATAAAAGGACAAATACCGTCAGTTTGCACTGATATGAGGTCCCTGGAGTAGCCAGATTCATAGAGACAGAAGGTAGAATGCTGGGTGCCAGGGCTGTGTTTCATGGAGACAGCTTTAACTGGGGAAGATGAAAAAGCTCTGCAGACGGATGGCGATGATGGCTGCACAACAGTGTGAAGGCCCTTCATGCCACTGAACTGTATGCTTGAAAAGGGTTATGATGATACATTTTATGTTATGTGTATTTTACTACAATTGAAAAAAATCTATCATGACTGTGACCACTTCTCTGCAGCCCACTGCCTCCCCTGGCTCCAGCTAGCATCATCTCTGGCTCGGATGGGTGCAGTAGTCTCCTCAATGGCCTCTCAGCCATCATTCTCATAGTTGATTCTCCACTTGGCAGCCAAAGGGATCCTGCTAGACCTAAGTCAAGACATGCCACTCCTCTGCTCTCAAACACCTATAACAATTTCCCTTGTCCCTGGAGGAAAAGCGAGTGCTTACCCCAACCCACGATGCCCTGCGGGGTCTACTCCCTCACCCTCTGCTCTGTCCCGGAGCTCGGTGCCTCCTCCTCTCCCTCTCCCTCTCTCCCTCATCTGCTCTGGCCTCCTTGAACATACCAAGCACACACCTTCCCCAGGACCTTTGCACACCAGTTGCTCCCTCTTTCTGGAAGGCCCTTCCTTCCAGAAAGAATGGAATATTACTCAGCCTTGAAAAGGAAGGACATTCTGACACAGGCTACAATGTGGATGAACCTTGAAGACATTATACTGAGTAGAATAAGCCAGTTTTAAAAGGACAAATACTGTCAGATTCCACTGATATGAGGTCCCTGGAGTAGCCAGATTCACAGAGACAGAAATTCTCTATGAATCTGGCTACTCCAAGGACCTCATATCAGTCTCTTCCTTCCTTCCGTCATTCCTGCCTGCCTCACTTCCTCGTCTACTTCAGGTCTTTTCTCGATTGTTTTCTGCTTTTCCAGGAGCCCTTCCCTGACCTTCCTATTTAAGGTCACACCTGAGTCCCCCTGATTTCTCCCACCCTCTTTGCTCTATTTTCTTCCATAGCTGGTAAATAAAATTTATGTGAGGCCCTTGTTTTGGACTGAGCTCCTACTCTAGGCCCCAGCAGACCAAGAGCGGAGCCACTCCTGCACGTGCCGCGTAATTAAACTGAGCTTGGAAATGGGGGTAGTTTGGGCCGGGCGCAGTGGCTTATGTATCTGTAATCCCAGCACTTTGGGAGGCCAAGGCAGGAGGATTGCTTGAGGTCAGGAGTTTGAGACCAGCCTGGGCAACATAATGAGACCTTATCTGTACAAAACAAAAACACAAATAAAAATTACCCAGGCGAGGCATTGCACACCTGTAGTCCCAGATACTCAGGCAGCTGAGGTGGGAGGATCACTTGAGCCTAGGAGGTTGAGGCTGCAGTGAGCTATGATCGTGCCACTGCACCCCAGCCAAGGTGACAGAGACCCTGTCTCTAAAAACAAAAAAGAAAAAAATAAACAGAAATAGAAGAAATGGGGGCAATTTTTCTAATAGACTGGAGATTCACAGCAACCAATCGAGGAGGGCCCAGTCAACCTGAGCCAGCATAAAGAACCGCTTCTGCTTTAACCCTTACAAAGAAAGCAAGTTGAAATAACCTGATGCTGACCAACCCGCTGTTTTGGTATCATGCTGATGCTAGCTCTCTAGTCGTGGGTGCATTTGGTGTTCAATGATGTTGGTGAAGGGGCTTTATAATCTCAGCTCTGTATATACCCCATCATGGCTTCCGGGGCCACGCTTCCCCTCCTTGGACACAACAAGCTCGTCCATACCCCAGGGCCGTTGCACTGGCTTTCTCTCTGTTTTGAGATGTAGACACAGCTTGTTTCAACTCTGCCTTCAAGGCTCGACGTTTGAGCTTGCCTCCTCCGAGAAGCCCTCTCTGATCTTCTCCAGAGGTCCCTGCCTACCCCGTTCCCTAGTTATTCTCTTTCTAGTCCTTTCCGTTTCTGAACGTATTCCTCTGTAGTTGTGTCTGTCTCCTGTCACAAACCTGTACAAACCTATCCAGTCTGTGAACACAGGGACTTTGTCAGTCCTGTCCTCTGCCATGGCTGTGTTCCCACCAGGCACAGAGTGAGAGCTCAATGAATCTTTGTGGACTGTGTGACCTAAGGCAAGCCATCTAACCTCAGAGGCCACCTCTTTTTCTCATCTGTAATTTGGGGTCTTCATTCAGCTTGGCAGACTCATGGGATCTAGTGAAATGTTGGTGGCTCTGTAAGTCTTCAGATCATGTTGAAATTACGTTAAAAAGTGAAGCTCCTGGCTGGGCGTGATGGCTCAAGCCTGTAATCCCAACACTTGGGAGGCCAAGTTGGGTGGATCACGAGGTCAGGAGATCGAGACCATCCTGGCCAACATGGTGAAACCCCGTCTCTACAAACAATACAAAAATTAGCTGGGCTTGGTGGTGCGTGCCTGTAATCCCAGCTACTCAATAGGCTGAGGCAGGAGAATTGGTTGAACCAGGGAGTCGGAGGTTGCAGTGAGCCGAGATCGAGCCACTGCACTCCAGCCTGGCGACAGGGCGAGACTCTGTCTCAAAAAAAAAAAAAAAAAAATGAGGCTCATTAAATTGTGGAGAGGTCTTCCACCCTCCCCACAAATCCCCTACTCCCCACATCCCTAAATCCAACCCTGCAGGAGGAATTCTCCCTGCCTCCCAGGCTTCAATCCCAGAGGGCTTCCTGAAGGTGGGGCCGTTCTCCAGCCAGCTTTATCAGCCCTTGGGGCTGCAGGGTTGGTTCCCACATTTCAAAGCCTCCTCCTACTCCCCTGTTCCCTTCTCAAAGCCCTGAAACTTCCCCTCTGCAAGCCCTTGCCATCGTCACTGCCCACCGCCCCGCCTCCCAGGCTGGGCCAAACATTTTCTTCAAGAATGCAGGCGGTCAAGGTCACGGCCTTCTCCTCTAGTGTCCCCCGCCCCCTAGCCTGGGGAATTAGACTCTGGGCCACACCATCTGTCTGAAAACAATTAGCAATAAACGCCAGCGCACTGGGGCTCAGGGTCATGGGGGCTGGCGGGGGGTGGAGCGTGGTGGGCGGGGGATGGAGGAGGATGGAGCTGTGGGGGTTCTGAATGCAGAAGAAGGTTCCCGGCTGAATCAGCCTTTCTGTCTGTGGGCCAAGAAAAATCCTCCCGGCCACCCCGGGGAGACAGCTTCCCAGCAGCCTCCTGCAGGATGGAGAGGAGTCTCTACGCAGAATGCAACCTCACAAAGCCCCGGCCTCAGCTGGGGAGGCGGCCGGGGACCATCTGGCGGAGCGTGGAGACGTGTCCCAGCCAGACGGAGGAGCAGCCTTATTTGCGATGTATTGTGTGTTCCGTTTCTCAAAACACTCCACGCATATGCTTCAAGTGTATGGCTTGCAGCCAGCTGGGCCTGGGGTCGGGGGGAGGTGGGGAGACTTCCGAAACCAAGGGGAAGGGTGATGGGCCTGTCCACGGAGTGTGGACCTCTCAAATGCTCCCCCAAACCCAGCCCCAGCTGGCCTGGCACGACCCTGTTCCCCTCCTCCCCTGCTTGGCCTGCGCTCAGCTCTGAAGGCTTTCCAGTCTTGTTCAAATGTCACCTCCCCTTAGAAGGCAAGGCGGGTCTGATAGCCAAACTGAGTTTATCTACATAAGGTTTGGCTCACCAAGCTGTTTTTTTCTTTTTGTTAATTTGAATAAGTTGCTAGTGAAAAAAAAAAAAAAGATTTTACATAAAAATCTGGATGTTCAGCTTCTTTTGAAAAATCGAAAGATCTGGCAAGTCTGGGCAGCAGGCCAGCATGGCGCCGGTCAGCCAGGCTGGAGGAGGTGGGTGGGCGTCCCTGTAGCCGGGCGTGACTCTCCTGTCCCCCTCTCCTGCTCATCCACTCACTGAGTCCACCATGTGGGGACCTGTTGCTGTGCCTGGGCATTTACCGGGTTTAGATTCCCACGGGGAGACAGATGCTAAACCCCTGAACCAGTGCATCCACAACACAATGTCCCATAGTGCCGAGTGTCACACAGGAAATAGCAGTGAAAGGGTGGAGGGGAAGACGGGTGGGAGAGGGTGCTGCTATTTTACATGAGAGGCCAGGGAAGATGACGGACCCCACGTGCAGGAAAGGCATTCCAGCAGGAGGCAACGGCAGGCACAAAAGCCCCGAGGCTGGCACAGTTTGGGTGTCCAAAGAGCAGCATGGAAAACCGAGAGGTCTCGTGTGGCTGGAGGTGGGTGAGTGAGCAGTGGCCAGGCTTCCTTCAGAGCAAGTGACCCGGACATGCCAGGGTTTGGGGTCCCCCAAGGTAGTCTGGGCCAGTGAGCCTCAGCGCATTTTCCAAGACGGGGGCCAACTTTGAGGATTCCAGGTGGTTTGTCCTGGATTCTCAGCCACTCCTGAAACAGACTTTGAGGGTCCCAGTGGGGGGCGGGGGGCTTCCTCAGAGGCAGTGGCCCCTGGTGGGCAAGGGGTGTCACATCTTAGAGCCTGAGTTCCCCATATGTAAAATGGGGGTAATTAAAACCCACCTCAGAGGGTTCTTGTGCTGTTAAATTAATATCTATGTGTGTCTCTATGTACAACTATCCATACACAAGGTTCGGACAAATGCCAGGTGCATAGAAAGTGCGAAGTAACCCTTCGCTAATTTTTTTTTGGAGACGGATTCTCACTGTGTCACCCAGGCTGGAGTGCAGTGGCATGATCTTGGTTCACTGCAACCTCTGCCTCCCAGGTTCAAGCGATTCTCCTGCCTCAGCCTCCTGAGTAGCTGGGATTACAGGTGTATATCACCACACCCAGCTAATTTTTGTATTTTTAGTAGACACGGGGTTTCACCATGTTGGCCAGGCTGGTCTCCAACTCCTGACCTCAGGTGATCCGCCCGCCTCGGCCTCCCGAAGTGCTGGAATTACAGGCGTGAGCCACTGTGCCCGGCTGCTGTTAGTCATTTTAATTTAAGGATCAAGTAAGATTGCTGTTTAAGGGAGCAGTTCCCAGACTGGCCCCTAGACCCTATGACACCCTTAAAAATTACTGAGGACTCCAAAGGGCTTTTGTTTATGTGGGTTCTATTTATCAGTATTTACTGCATTAGAGATTAACACTGATAAAATTTCAAAACATGCATTTATTTTAAAAGAACAATTATATGCTCCTTAATATGTTAAGTAATATATTTTTAGAAAGATAACATTTTTTTCCCAAACATAAAGCAATAGAAGAGTGGCATCGTATGTTTCACAATTCTGCAAACCTCTTTCATGTCCAGTCCCT
This sequence comes from Nomascus leucogenys, assembly GCF_006542625.1. Taxonomy (NCBI): domain Eukaryota; kingdom Metazoa; phylum Chordata; class Mammalia; order Primates; family Hylobatidae; genus Nomascus; species Nomascus leucogenys. The sequence goes on along the minus strand of NC_044390.1, from coordinate 91,861,219 downwards.
TGGAAGAGAGCTGGATTCCCACATCTGCTTCTGCATCCGGTCTGGTGTGACTTGGCGTTCTGGTTGAAGGTTGAAGAAAACCCGGCCTCATAGAGATGTAGGGAAGGAAAAGGAGGACTCTGTGGATCCCTCCAAGAGTCTCGGACCTCACTTTGAGAATCCCTGCTCTAGAGAGTCAGCCAGGACATGGTGTGGGAGGGGACACCTGCTTTGTCCCCACTGCTCCAGGGTGGGGACAGGGCTCCAGGAGGTGAAGGCCTGGATTCCAGCTCCAAAATAAGCATCTGCCTGCAGCGACCTAGCAGGGCAGGAGACAGGCGTGTAGCAAGGAGTAAGCAGGAAGTTACAGCTCAGAACGATGTGGCCCGTGGCCCATAATGTGGGGAGCACAGAGAGATGCCCCACCCAGCTGGGAGGCGGGGGGGAGCTGCAGTCCCCTGCAGGTGTCCCTAGGTCCCCAGGATCATCAGGATTCCAACCCCGGCCACTCACATGGAGTCCCCGGGTGCCCCAGCCTGGGTGGCTCGGTGCTGGCCACGGGTGGTCATTGAAACTTCCCTTCAACTGCTTCAATGGCCTCATCCCCATTTTATAGAGGAAGAAACAGGCTCCCACCTCCAAGATGGAGTCACTGGTGTGGGTGGCAGAGTCTGGGACAGCGTCCTGGCCCTGGGGCCCCACAGGCACTCCTGCCGCCAGCATCGAGTGCCTCTGGGTCTCTGGGTGATGAAGGGGCAACAGATGGGAAAAAGGGTCCCTTCCCTCCCCTGCACTGCAGGCTCCTATCTGCGAAGACAGCTGCTGCCAGGTGGGGGCAGGGCTTTGCCCCTTGCTGGCTGCCCCTAGAGCCTCAGTTTCCTTATCCATAAATTGGGAGTAATGACATTCATGAACTACACGGATTCCCTCCTAGGTAGCTCTGAGGGTGAACCGAGAACACAGCCCGTGTGGGCCTGGCACACTCTAGGCACACAACCAGCACCCGCCCCTGCCCGTGGCCACCTCCGCTTGCAGAATGTCCCCAGCACTCACTCTGCTTTGCCTGCCATCTCCCCTCTGTGCCGTTCTTTATAAAAGCTCTCCCTTGCTGGCCGTTTACAATCTCTCCCTCCTTTAAGCCTCTCAGCAGCTCTGCCAGGAGGGTAGCATCCTTATCCCCATTCTCCAGAAGACAAAACTGAGGTTGGGGTGCAAGTGTTTGTACAAGGCTACACAGGTGAGCAGACACATGCTTTTCCCCACTCCACCCTTTGCAGAAACACCAGTGGGTTGCAAGGGTGTGAGGCTGGTGGACAGACCTTTTCCCAGCAGGGATGGAAGAGAGACTCCACAACCCCGTATGGGTGGGTCCACAGCTGCCTCCATGAGCTCCAGACTAGGGTGTTCCTGGGACGCAGGACTCATGGTGCTAAGACTGGGATGGTCCCAGGCAAACCTGGATGGAGTTGGTCACTCTGCCCTCATGGCACCCCTAGTCTCTCCCCCAGGTCTGGGATGGGGGAGGAAAAGGGATGGTTTGACCAGGGCTCCCAAGTCTCCCATCCTGGGAGCTGGTTTTAGCCTCTTCCCTCCCCAAAACCTGATCCCTCTGCAGGGTGGGACCAGGCAGCTGCAGGGGCGGGTGGGGGCAGGCACAGGCTGGTTTGAGCCTGCCAGGATGACCTCACATGCCCACCCCAGGGCTCTAAGGATGTGACTTCACCAGCAGATGCAGGAGGCAGCTCAGGCCACAGGCAAACGTGGGGCCAAGAGGAAGGGGACATTTCACATCTTGTCTAGACAGTCATGACCCTGGTGACCTTGGATGGGTGGGGACACCTCTGCCTCCCAGCTGGAGATCAATCTGGAGGTAGCCAGATGGGTGTCAAACCCTGAGCCCAAGACCCTCTGCTGATAACAGAAAAATGACAGAGGACACTAGTTCCCATCTGGACTTCCCTGGGATGCTAGCTTAATCTCTGGTCCTCACCAGAGAGCTCTCTGATAGGGAACTGAGGCAGTGTATCCGAAACCAGATCTGCAGCTTCCTGGCTGTGTGCCCTTGTGCAAGTTGCCTAACCTCTCTGAACCTCTTTCCTCAATTTGACTCTCTGACCTCCATTTTGATGTATAAAATAACCCATCTGTTAGACAGGGGACTGGAAGGTCAAACAAGAGAGAACGAACCAAGTAACAATAATATAAACTAAACAGGCTGGGTGCATGGGCAGGGGGACCCTAGAGGAGCAGTCAAAGCATAACCTGTGCACGCAGCATGAGGACGAGTGTGGAAATGTGAGTGTAAAGCTTAAGGAAGCTATTAAGTTTTAAGCAGGTCCCTTTGGACACCCACTGGTCTGTACATGGCTATGACCTCAAAATAAGGATGCTTTTTCCCAGTGCATTCTGGCCTCTACTTTTATGCCACCTTTGTCCCCAAGTCCCAGCTTTGGTGTCAATTCACACATTGCACCAGCCATCTCTGGCTTGGGGAACCTGGGAAACTTGGAAGTGCCTCCAGGGGAGGTTTTGGCCATAGGCAGGCTCAGTCCTTTCCATAGCTCTTTCTCAGTGTCTCCTGGACTGCAGGGACCAGCCAGCTCCTTCCTCTCAGCTCCCAGGGGAGTCAGAACTCTGACCCATTTCCCTGTGAACACAGCTGGCCCTGCCTTTAATAGGCAGCTGCTGTGTAAGGGCTCATCCGGTGGAAAAGACGAGGCAGGTCCCCTCATGCTGGCACAGAGAGGCCGACGAAGGGGGTGGGAAAGGCAAGCGGCGGGGCTGCAGGCGGAGTATGGGGTGGGCAGAATCCTGTCCCCAAAGACATCCGTTTCCTGATCCCCGAAACCTTACATGGCACAAGAAACTTCACAGATGGGATTCAGTTACAGATCTTGGGATGGGGAGATGATCCTGGGGCCTAAACATAGTCACAAGTGTCCTTATAAGAGGGAGATTTGACTACAGAAGAGAAAGCAGAAGCTGTGACCTCTGCAAGCAAGAGGTTGTAGGGATGCGAGGATGGGCTCATGAGAGTAGGAATGCAGGTGCCTCCAGAAGCCAGAAAATACAAAGAAACGCTTCTCCTCCAGAAGGAACCGGTCCTGCTGAAGTCTTGCTTAGCTCAACAAAATCGATCTCAGACTTCTGACCTCCAGACAGTAAGAGAATAAATTGGTGTTTAAGCTGCTATGTTTATGATCACTTGTTACATCAGTAATAGGAAGTAATACAGTGCTTTAGCTCAGGTACCTGTTTGCATGTAGAGAAAGGTACTGAAGGACACACTCCAGGCTGTTGGCAGTTGTCTTTGGAATTCAAATTAAGAGAGGGGTCCATTTTATGCCAAACACAACTTCTTTATTGCTTGTTTTTTTTCAATAAAGAATACCTATTTCACCTATGACTAGGAAAAAAAGGTGTAACTATTGATTTTTAGGGTCCTATGCAAATTAATCCTACCACCCCTGCCAAGTGGCTCCTAATGCCTCAGGCAGACTGGACCCTCCTTCTTTCTGACCACAGTCTATTAGCACCCAGTGGCATGGCAAGGCCAGACTGCAAGCCTGGCTGCCTGAATTCAAACCCCAGCTCTGCTGCTTCCTATATGACTGTGGGGCCATCATTTAAACCATTTGGCTTTGATTTCCCAAATTTTTTGTTTGTTTTTGTTTTTGTTTTTTTGAGATGGAGTCTTGCTCTGTCACCCAGGCTGGAGTACAGCGGCACGATCTTGGCTCACTGCAACCTCCGCCTCCTGGGTTCAAGTGATTCTCCTGCCTCAGCCTCCCAAGTAGCTGGGACTACAGGTGCCTGCCACCATGCCCAGTTGATTTTTGTATTTTTAGTAAAGATGGGGTTTCACTGTGTTGGCTAGGCTGGTCTCAAACTCCTGACCTCGTGATCCGCCCACCTCGGCCTCCCAAAGTACTGGGATTACAAGCATGAGCCACCGCTCCCAGCCTTGATTTCCCTGATTGTAAAATAGGGGTCTCATAGGGGACTGGGCATGGTGGCTCATGCCTGTAATCCCAGCACTTTGGGAGGCCAAGGTGGGTGGATTGCTCTAGCCCAGGAGTTTGAGACTAGCTTGGGCAACATGGTGAAACCCCGTTTCTACAAAAAAATACAAAAATTAGCCAGGTGTGGGGCATGCACCTGTAGTCCCAGCTACTTGGGAGGCTGAGGTGGGAGAATCATCACCGAAGCCCAGGAGGTTGAGGCTTCAGTGAGCTGTGATTGCACTGCAGCACTCCAGCCTGGGTGACAGAGTGAGACCTTGTCTCAAAAACTATGTATAGGGGCCTTATAGGGTCTGTGTCAGGGGTCCCCCAGGCCACCTTCAGGTTCAGAGGCTTGCTGGAAGGACTCACAGAACTCAGAAAGCTGTCATACTTGTAGCTATGGTTTATTACAGCAAAAGGACACAGACAGGAATCAGCACAGGGAAAAGGTGTGCAGGGCAGAGGCTAGGAGAAGCCAGGCACAAGCTCCCAGCTATCTTCTCCCGGCAGAGTTGTGTGAATAGCACTTATCTCTTCCAGAAACTGTGACGACACACACAAAGTATTGCCAACCAGAGAAGCTCGCCTGAGCCTCAGTGTCCAGGGTTTTTATTGGGGGTCAGGCACATAGGCATGGAGCGTCCATATAGCTGACTTCAGTTACTCACTCTCCGGCCCCTGCAGTGGTCAAATATTCTGTGTGGCTCAGGGCCCCAGGCAAATGAAAACAGGCATTCAATATAATCAGGTTGTTAGCATCAACCATGTGGTGTGGCCCCTGGCCCAGATACAAAGACACTCATATCAGGCATGATATTCCAAGGGTGTAGAGGTTATGTCCAGAGCTGATCAAGGTCCATTCTTTTCTTTGGAATGTGCAGGGTTTAGACAACCCAGGCCTGCTGACTTCACTCTCCACTGCCTATGCTGAAGTGAGGCTTGCCTGCGCAAAGCCGTGGACGCTGCCTAGTGCTGGCTGCTATTGTGCTGGCTGCGTAGGACTTATTGTTTCCTTATGGGATTATCAACATCTTGAGGGCAGGGATTATACCTCCCTCACTTCTGTACTCCTGATAAGCCCAGTGCCATGGCTGGTCCAGCGGAGGCCCTCCATGAGAATCTGGGAGGAGATGTGATTCTTGTAATTGTGTGTTTGATGACTGGTATAACTGTTGTCTCCCTCACTAGATTTGAAGCTTCCTGAGGGCAAGTTTGTTTGTTGTTGGCGTCAGATCATCTCATTTCTGTCTCTCAGAGTCTAGCTGGGGCTCGATAAATGTTTGTTGAATGAATAATTGATTGGAAATTCTTTGTCAGCAGCTAGGCCAAAGACTAGTAAAAATGAGCGAACACTACATAGTTCCCACTTACAAGGGGGCCTGCATCTAGTGAGAGAAATAAAACACTATGATTGCAAGGGTGGCTGAGCATTTGCTGTGTGCCAGGCACCAGCCTGAGGGGCTGACAGGTATGTGTGATGTGTCCTTATTCCTCAGCTGGAAAAGGCAGGTATCTCACTATCTGCACTAATTAGGTCCCTGCAGGTGACAGCTCAAATGGGGGCCATTGAGGTGATGAAATGAAGGGATGATTATAGGGGGGTGGGTGGGATTTATGGAAACAGTAGGGGGGGTGTGGCACCCAGAGGGTGGCACCATGGGACCCCCTTAGTATTCCTAATCCTGAAGGAGCAGGAGAGTGGATAGAGCCTAGAACCAGTGAGGGTCAGGTGGGAGGCAGGATAATGGTCTGCAAAGATGTCCGCATCCTAATTTCTGGAACCTGCGACTATGTCAGGTTACATGGCAAGGGGAAATAGGGAGGCAGATGGAATTGAGATTGCTAATCAGCTGGCCCTGAGATGAGATTATCCTGGGTTACCTAGGTAGGCTCAATGTCATCACCGGGGTCCTTAATAGTGGAAGGAGGAGATCACAGTCAGAAAGATTTGAAGATGCTACACTGCCAGCCTTGAAGTCAGAGGAAGGGACCATAATCCAAGGAGGGCAGGTGTCCCCCAGAAGCCGGAAAACGCAAGGAACAGGTTCTTCCCTAGAGCTTCCAGAGGGAGCACACCTGCTGATGCTTTGATTTTAACCCAGTGAGACCCATGTAGGACTTCTGCCCTCCAGAGCTGGGAGATGATAAATGTGTGTCCTGAAGCCGTTGTGTCTGTGGCCATTTGTTATAGCAGCCAACAGAAGACTGACACAGGCAGTTGCAAGAACAGTCTAGGCCAGGCGCAGTGGCTCACGCCTGTAATCCCAGCACTTTTGGGAGCCCAAGGTGGGAGGATTGCTTGAGCCCAGGAGTTCGAGACAAGCCTGGGCAACATATTGAGATACCGTTTCTACAAAAAAATCAAAAAATTAGCCAAGTGTGGTGGCGTGCACCTGTGGTCCCAGCTACTGGGGAGGCTGAGGTGAGAAGGCTGCTTGAACCTGGGAGGTTGAGGCTGCAGTGAGCTATGATGGCACCACTGCTCTCCAGCCTGGGCTACAGAGTGACACCCTGCCTCAAAAAGAAAGATAGGGCTGCCCAAAGGAGCTGTGATGTCAGGAGAGGGACACAGCCACTCCCAAACCTCAGCCCTGGTGGGCAAGAGCTGGGGGATGAGTGCTCCTGCTTTCTCCTGTCTGCCCTCCATCTGCTGCCGGTGACTCCCATTGGTCAACCTTAGCCAGAGGCCGGCAGGTCGGAGTCTGTTGATGCAGCCTATGTGGGTCAGCCCCAGGGGACAGAGAGCCAGGTAGAAGAGTTGGGGGGAGGGGGACATTCTAAATAGTCCTCCTTACTTTACATTTGGGGAACTGCAGGCCTAGAGTGGCCGATCCCCTTGCATGAGCCAGGATTTGAATCCGGGGTGTCTGGCTCCTGAGCCCCGGCTCTCCGCCCAGGCAGGGGAGCGGTGTGTGTCTGCGTGGGGAGCCCAGCCACGTGAGCACGCGGCGTGTGTGTGTGTGTGTGTGTGTGTACTCGCTGCTTCGCGCCCACCCTGCCCCCGCGCTCGGGTTTCTGTGGGCGTTCTCTTTTTTCCGATCTGTGTTACCAGCAGCGAGTTTCGAAAGCAGGGAGAGAAATGAAATGACACTTTCACTAAACAGGAACCTCACCCACCATCTCCGCTCGCGCAGTGCCTGTGTCTAATTAGGGGTTGTGGAGTTTGGGGTGTGAACGTGAAGCTGCTGCTCCCTCCACAGGTGGGCGGCTGGGGTGGGCGAGGTAGACACCCCGATTCTGGGAGGCAGGGCCCCTCCGGGGGGTCCTGGAGACTAGGGCAGCGCCCAAGGCAAGTTGCAGGAAGGGCTCGGTGTGCACCCACAGATGTTCTAGGAAGCAGGAGGTTGGGGGGCCTCGTAGGCCAGCTCGATTGCAATTAGGTTTTTCACGACACCGTGGTTTGAAGCCTGTTCCTTAGATTTTAAAGGAGAAGGGGAAAGAATTGCATGCAGGTGAGAATCAACTACATATGACTCCATTTCATGCCGGCAGCAGCCAAGGAACTCGCATGACACCTGACTTGCAGTGCAGCTAGGATCAAGGGCAGCTTCAAAGCTCCGCACTTGGCCCCCTGGGGCTCGGCGGGGACCTCTGTCTGCTGCCCCCTCCCCCCCAGCCCTGCATCCTGCACTGTGCTCAGTCTTTAGCCCCTTCCCTCCCCCACCGCGCTGCTTGCAGCTTGGGCCTTAGTACATGCTGGTCCCTCCAGGGCAATGCTGTTCCCTGCTAGTCCCTGCTTTCCTGGATGTCTTAGCTTGGGCTGCTATGGTAAAATACCATCCGCTGGGAGGCTCAAACAACAGATGTTTATTTCTCACGGTTCTGGAGGCTCGAAGTGTGAGATCAGGGTACCAAAAAAGCTGGATTCTGGTGAGGGCCCGCTTCCCGGTTTGCAGATGGCACCTTTCCCTGTGTGCTCCCCCCACCTTTCACCAGTGCGTACCCCTAGAGACAGTGGAGGTGCTGGATCTTATAAGGACACTAAGCCCATCCCGGGGGCTCCGCCCTCATGACTTTAACCCAATCACCTCCCAAAAGCCTCCATCCTAATAACACTCGTGTGGGGGCTGGGATTTCAACTAGACGTCTTGGGGTTCACGTCCAGTCCATGACACTGGCCTCGTGCATCCTACTCATTTCAGCCTCCCCAGGCCACTCCCTCTGGGGCAGACAAGAGTCAGGCTTAGGGCTTTCGGAGCTGTACCACCTGGGTTCAAATCCCAGCTCTGCCACTTGAACTGGGTAACTTTGGACAAGTGATGTGAGCTTTCTCTGCTTCAGTTCCATCTGTAAAATGGGAATAGAGATAATATCTTCCTCACAGAGCTGCTGATAAGAATGGAATTAAGAAAAGTATATAGAATATATAATCGTTGGGGAGGAGAGAGAAGCATTGGCCACTATTTCTCTTTGACCCATTCAAACAGATCTCCCTGTAAGGAGGATGTGCAGCCCGTCCCAAAGCTCCCTCATTGACTTGGAGCAGCTGTCGTGAAGCTGCAATCATGTGTGTTTATCGGTTTAACGTCCATCTGTCCTGCTTGTCCATGAGCCCCTTGGGGATGGAGGTCATATCTTTTTTGCTCTCCCTGTGTCCCTAATACCTTAGCCTCAGCACCTGCACATAGTAAGGACTCAAAAAGTTCCATAACTGGGCGCAGTGGCTCACACCTATAATCCCAGCACTTTGGGAGGCTGAGGCCGGTGGATTGCTTGAGGCCAGAAGTTCGACACCAGCCTGGCCAACATGGCGAAACCCCATCTCTACCAAAAATACAAAAATTAGCCAGGTGTGGTGGCAGGTGCCTGTAATCCCAGCTACTTGAGCGGTTGAGGCAGGAGAATTGCTTGAACCCAGGAGATGGAGGTTGCAGTGAGCTGAGATTTCACCACTGCACTCCAGCCTGGGTGACAGAGTGAGACCCTCTCTCAAAAAAAAAAAAAAAAAAAGGCCAATTGCCTAATGAATGCCAACGGCCAAAGCCCCTGGGTTTCTGCTTCTAAAATAGGGCACACAGAGCAAAGTGTACCGGTGTCAGTGGAAAGCATACGCATGAAGCTAGCCCCCATTCCCAGATCCCAGGGCAAGAAGTAGAACATGGCCCCCTTGAGACCCTTCCTGCACTCCCCGCCTATGTGCCCCTTCCCAGCTACCCTTCCTTTCCTCCCCAAGGGCCAACCGTGCCCCTGCCCCTTGTGGTAGCCCCTTCCCTGCTTCTCCTTAGAGGTTTTCTACCCTGGTGTGCACCCCTAACACTACGGACTAGTTTTGCCTCTTCTGGGAATAAAAAAATGGAATCAGGCCGGGCACAGTGGCTCAGGCCTGTAATCCCAGCACTTTGGGAGGTCAGTGCAGGTGGATCACCTGAGGTCAGGAGTTCGAGACCAGCCTGGCCAACATGGTGAAACCCCGTCTCTACTAAAAATACAAAAATTAGCTGGATGTGGTGACACATGCCTGTAATCCCAGCTACTCAGGAGGCCGAGGCAGGAGAATCACTTGAAGGAGGTCATGGAGGTTGCAGTGAGCTGAGATCATGCCACTGCATTCCAGGCTGGGCAACAAAGTGAGACTCTGTCTCAAAAAAAAAAAGGAATCAAATGGTGCATTCTTGTTTTTATTATTTTATTTTGTTTTAGATACAGGGTCTCACTCTGTTGCCCAGGCTGGAGTGCAGTGGCAGAATCACAGCTCACTGCAGTCTCGAACTCCTGGGCTCAAGCCATCCTCCTGCCTTGGCCTCCCAAATAGCTGGGACCACAGGCCTGTGCCATGACACCTGGCTAATTTTTGTATTTTTTGCAGAGATGGGATCTTGCTGTGTTGTCCAGGCTGGTCTCAAACTCCTGGGCTTAAGCAATCATCCTACCTCAGCCTCTCAAAGTGCTGGGCTTACAGGCTTGAGCCACTGCGCCACGTCTGGCTTTTTGTTCGCATGAGATCCACACACGTGTGTGTATCAGTCCTGTGTTTCCTTTAATTGCCGAGGCTCCATCTTACGGCTGTCCTGGGATTTGTTCATCTTTTCACCTGTGGATGGACATCCGTGGGTTGTTGGTCTTTTTATTCTTTTTCCAGTTCCTGGCTGCTACGGATAAAGCGGCCATGAGAATTCATCTTGATGTGGGCATATGATTTCATTTCTCTGGGGAATATATGGCAAGGAGTGGGATTGCTGGCTCATGGGATAGGATGATCTTCAGTTTTAGTACCTAATATTGCACTGTTGTCCAAAATGGCGGAGCAGGTTCAGCAAGAACCCCCGGTTCTCTGAGCGCCGCCAGCTCTTGATGGTGTTGGCCTCTAATTTTTGCCCATCCGTCGGGCATGGTTCTCCTCCTCTTGTGGTTCCCCCCATCGCTGGAATCACCGTGGCAGCACCAGATCGTGCTGGGGAGCACAGGTCAGGAGCCCAGGTCCTGGGTTGGAAAACTGGCACTGCCATTGCTTGGCGATATGGTGTTGAGCAGGTTACTTATCCTCTCTGTGCCTCAGTCTCTTCATCTGTAAAGTGAGTGTCTTGGTCCATTCTGGCTTTGATCACAAAGTATCTTAGGCTGGGTAATTTAGAAATAATAGAGACGTATTACTCACAGTTCTGGAGGCTGGTGAGGCCAAGTTCCAGGTGCCAGCAGGTTCTGTGTCTGCTGAGGGCCACTCTTTGCTTCATAGATGGCACTTCCTGTGTCCTCACATGGTGGAAGGCAGAAGGGCAAGGAGACTAGGGCTCTCTTTCCATCCTCTTTTTTTTTTTTCCTTGAGGTGGAATTTAGCTCTTTTGCCCAGGCTGGAGTGCAGTGGCATGATCTTGGCTGACTGCAAACTCTGCCCCCAAAGGTTCAAATGATTCTCCTGCCTTAGCCTCCCAAGTAGCTGGGATTTTAGGCGCCTGCAACCACGTCTGACCCTTCAACCTCTTTTGTAAGAGCCCTGATCCCATTTGTGAGGGCAGAGCACTGATGATTTAATCATTCCCCCAAAGGCCCCTCTTGATACGACTAATATTAACATCATGTGGGGTGCTAGGCTCCAACATGTGCGTTTTGCTGCACCCCGAACACCCAGACCAGAGCAGTGGGCGTGACAACTGTACCATCCCCAGAATGAAGGGGGCTGACACAGCTAAGGAGCCTGGTGTACAACAGGCACTCAGCGAGCCTCAACTTGAACAATTATTTTTTATTTTTATTGTTAGAGATAGGGTCTTGCTCTGTTGCCCAGGCTGGAGTGCAGTGGCACGATCTCGGCTCACTGCAGCCTTGACCTCCTGGGCTCAAGTGAGCCTCCTACCTCAGGCCTCCGAGTAGCTGGGACCACAGGCATGCACCACCATGCCCAGCTGAGCTTGTCTGTTTGTTTGTTTGTTTGTTTTAATAGAGACAGGGTTTTGCTATGTTGCCCAGGCTGGTCTCAAACTTCTGGCCTCACGTTGTCCTGCCTTGGCCTCCCAAAGTGCTGAGATTACAATTGTGAGCCACCGTGTGCAACCAATGCTAATTATTTATTTTTAAATATTGTTGCTCTGCCTGGGATGGGGCGTTTGCTTCTCTGTCCTGCTTGCAGAACTGGGAGCGCCTCAAAGGCTGGAACCTCCCTTCTGCCCAACATCCCTACATCTTGGGCACTTTGCACTGTGAAGGTTTGTTGAATGAATTACTGACTGACTTGTGCGGATCCCAAGTGAAGAGCCTTAAGACCCAAAGGTTGGTAAGATGAGGTTTAACCGAGATGGGCTGGAGCCTCCCTGGGGGAAACAGGCAGTGCTGGGACCCTCCCCTGCACAGCCAGAAGCCAAGACAAGGACTGTAGGGGCTGGCAGTGGGTGTGGTGCTGAGAACGGAGCTGGCATGGCACACACGCTTAAGAAATTCCTGTTGGCATCTGGCGGGGTGGCGCTGGCTCAGCACTTTGCAGGAAGCCTCTCTCTGGGCAAGGAGGGAGCTAGGGGCTAAGGAGACAGGCACTTAGCCAGAGGCAAACAAATCAAACACCAGAAGATGCCGCTTCTCTTCTTGGCCTGTTATTTCTAGGGTAACATGGTGGTTCCCCCGTAAGCTTGCTTGTCCAAGCCACTCTCCAATCTTGTCCGCCAGATCTGTGACCCTTAGGGACTGACCCTGATCCCCTTGTTCTCTGGCTCCTGGTTGGGTTTGGCCAATGGGAGGCCCATCAGGAGATTGGAGAGTGGGAGGAGACAAACCAAGGCCAGGGAGAGAATGTCACTTTCTCAAAGACAAACTCATTTAGTGGCAGAGCTGGGACATGATCCCCAAACTCCTGACACAGATTTTGTGTATGTGTGTGTGTGTGTGTGCCTGTGAAAATATACATGATATAACATTCTCCACCTTCACCATCTGAAAGTCTACAGCTCAGTGACATTAAGTGCCTCCACCATGTACTCGGGGACTTCCAGATCATCACGAGCTAGCTCCAGGACACATTCATGGCCCCAGAAGGAAAAACCAAACCTGCTAACCGTTGATCTTGGAGTTTTCAGCCTCCAGAACTGTGAGAAAATAAATATCTATTGTTGAAGCCACACAGCCCGTGGTCTTTTGTGATGGCAGCCCGGGCTGATGAATACACCCACCAGCAGCCATGTGTGTGCGCCATCTTGGAAATGGGTGTCTCCGCCTCAGTAAAGCTTTGAGACGACTGCAGCCCCAGCTGATATCCTGATTGTACCCTCATGAGAGACCCTAGAGCAGAGCCACCCAACTAAGCTGCTCTCCAATCTCTGACCCACAGAAACTGTGTGAGATCACAGATGTTTATGGTTGGTTTTAGGATATTTTGTTACATGGCAGTGGATAACTAATACACCCACCAAGAAGGAGCTGTGCAGTCATTTAGTTCCCAGGCTTGGTTTGACCCAGCCCATGCAGGCGCTATTTCCTTCTCCCTCCTGGAGCAGATGAAGCTCTGTGCTGTGGAATGTTGGCTCTGGCTTTCCCAGAGCTCTGACCTATGAGAGTAGGAGGTGGATGGAAGCTAGCACAGTCTCATGTGACCCACTGTCCAGCTGTGCTTGATGTGATGCCATGACCATCTCAGAGGCCCGTCACCTTGTTTGTCCCTTTGTTCTCACTCTTGCTGTCCTAAGCTTGCACCCCCATCAGAATAGCATTAGCCAGGAAGCCCTGCCTCAGCCTCTGTGCTCCAGGTAACCTGGGCTAAAACAAGAGCTGCCAATCAAGGAGCTCCAACTTCTCATGATCAAGAGTTGACCCAAGTGAGGCCAGCAGCCTCTCTTACCCAGACTTTAAATCTGGGAGAATATGAAGAAATAGCAGGGAGATGATTCATGCCACAGGCAGTGCCCATGCGAGCCGAGTTGAGCTGTTCTGTCATTTTTGTGAGTCATCCTCTTTCCTTCCCCAAACCCCCTTTGTGCTTGAGTTTTGGACTTGGTTTCTGTTGCTTGCAGCCAAAGATCTCTAACTCAGAGAGATACAGATTCTAGCTGTTATTTTTGCTTTTTAATTCAATGACTGATTTATGCTCAGCATATAGTTGATGTTCAACAAACACTTGTCAACTATGAGTGAATAACACACCCAGCATTCCGCAGGAGGCTCCCAGGCAGATGGGCACTTAATCAGGACTACTTTTTTTTTTCAGGACTATTTTTAAAGTTCTGCAAGGAAAGACACTCTAAAAATTTCCCTTAGCAACTTTTCTAAACGTCTAGCAACACGATGTCATGGGTTTCTTTCTCGCACCCAAGCCAGTTTTTACCTATTGCAGCTAAAACTCTCTTCTTTCTTTCCTTGTTTTTTGTTTGTTTCATTCTTGTTATTCATTGAACAAATCTCTGTTGTACACTACCTCTTCACCACATCCCGCAGGGAGAACATAAATGATAGATGTCCCTTTGCCCTCGAGGAAAGAGATGGTTGGCTGGAAGTCAAGGGGCCTGAATTTTAGTCCTTTCCTGTTACTGGGCATCAGTTTCCCCACTTACGAAATGAGGGCTTTGTGCTAGACTGGGCACAGCCAGGAGCTTTAATCCTGTGCCAATTCCTAGATTGCACGAAGGTCTAGGCTGCGGATTCTTAGACAATGCTCAAGCTCAATGGGAGAGAGAGCTGGGATTGATTTCTGATGTCTGCCTGGGTGTAGGCAGCGAAAGTGCTGTGCATTTGCCAACCCTGAGCTTGGCCATCTCAGAGTTTCCTGCAAGTTTCAGCAGTCTCTGACCTGGAGAAACTCAATGCGGGCGACATGGAATATTCACTCACAGACGTCAAGTAGGTGGCAGTTGCAGCCAAGATTCACTGAGAGTTCTGAGCAGGGAACACTAGCTGGGGGCCAAGGATCCTTTCCAGTTGGTAAATGGGTTGGGAGTTGCCTGGCTGGGGAGATGCAGAGATTTTGGCAGACAGATGGGTAGCTTTTCTAGGGCGCTGAGAGAAGGCCTGGGGTGAATTGGGGATGTCAACTCAGTCCTTCTGGGCCTGAGGTACATTCCAAGGTGTGGGAAGGGGTGTTAGAGGAGGGCGGTCCCAGCTGACCCCCTCCTCCCCTGAGGTCCCAGAGTCTTCTTTGGGTCTCATACCTGGGCCCCCTTACTTGGAGGAATTAAAGTATCTTACTTTTCCCCGATTCTGAGCTTTGGGGGATGAGATTCGGGATGAGCCTCTGCTGACATATGGAAAGGACCTGTTGGCAACAATGATATCACAGCAATATCCACCCTGACCATCATGGGCTGAGCACTCACCACAGGCCCAGCATGATGACAGTGACCTCCAGAACGCCCCTAGGAGTTGGTGCTGCCCTTGTCTCCTGCAGTCAGATCCCCAGAGGACAGCCAAAGCAACATTGGCCATCATCCATCAGACAACGCGCAGCTTTGCCTTCAATTTCCAGAGACTCTCGTTGCTTCTAGAAGAAATCTGCATGCATTACCATGACTTTCAAGGCCCCACCCACCCCTCTATCTTATCACGGACCTCTCTTCTATCCCCTCTGCTCCATTCCCAACAGCTTTCCCTCTGTTCTTGGGAACCACTGACTTGTTTCTGCCGCAGGGCTTTGCCCTTGCTGTCCCCCCAGCCTGGCATGCCTTTCCCCCAGATGTCTGCTTGGCTGGCTCTTCCTCATCCTTCACTTCTGTCTTAATTCTTTTAAACACAGTTGGCAGCACCAACTCCTAGGGATGTCCTGGAGGTCACTACAGCAAAATACCATAGATTGGGTGGCTTATGAGCAGTAGAAATGTATTTGTCACAGTTTTGGAGGATGGGAAGTCCAAGATCAAGGCAGATTGGGTGTCCGGGAAGGGCTCGTTTTCTGGCTTATGGATGGCTGTCTTCCCACTGTGTCCTCACACAGTGAAAGGGACGGAGGTCTCGTGAGGGCCTCTGTTATAACGGCACAAATCCCACTCATGAAGTCTCCACCCTCATGACTGAATCACCCCCACAAAGGCGCCATCTCCTAAACCCATCAACTTAGGAGTTGGGATTTCAACATATGTTGGGGACACAAACATTAAGACCATAACAGGACAAAACATGGTGCAGCTGACATCAGTGGTGGCTTCGTTGTGATGAAATGTGGCTTCTTTACACCCATTGTCCAGACAAGGACACGGAGGCCCCAGGATGCTGACCTGGGAGTGAAGGAGCATGTGCGCTGGGCAGAGCAGGTCTCCTGTAGATGCTCCGGAGACTCCCCCCTGGTTTCCGGGAGGCCAGCTCTTGCTGCACAAGAGTGAGCCTACCACAGCCTACCTCAGGTGCCAGCGTCCCCCTGGGTGGCTGGGAAGTGCCACAGATGCGGGATCAGCATGGAAGGAAGATGCAGCCCCGGGGCCGGGACTGTCTTTCTATTTATTACCCTATGAATCACGGCTTGGCTTTTCCCAGCAATCCTCTTGGCAGCTAATAGATTTTTATCTTCAGCCGCTGAGCTGGAAGGCACCTGGCTGTGGACAGGTAAACGCCCAACCTGGCTCCTTTCTGCGGGGGTGCTGGAACAGGGGTGGGCGTGGTGAGGAGGTCAGGTGGTTCCCCATGATCGGCGTCCTGGGGCTAGGCCCCCCCCAGAGTCAGAGTCAGACGCGTGAACGGAGAGCAGGAAGCGCCCTTCGGAGCCTGACCCTAGGGATCCAGGAAGCTGGGGCCTCCCAGGCTCTAAAGCTGTGACTCCCAAACCCATGATCAATGCTATTCTCCATCCTCCTGATTCCAGGTGAATAAGAACAAGACTGGGGAGACGTACAGTGCAGTTGTTAAAAGCAAAAGCATTGCTCTAGAGCTGTGTGACCTTAAGCAAGTCACCTCACCTCTCTGAGCCTCTTTTTCCTCATCTGTAAAGTGAGGATAATAGTAGCCATTTGGGCCAGGCATAGTTGGCTCACACCTATAATCCCAGTACTTTGGGAGGCCAAGGTGGATGATCACTTGAGGCCAGGAGTTCAAGACCAGCCAGACCAACATGGCGAAACCCAGTCTCTACTACAAGTACAAAAATTAGCCGGGTGTGGTGGCACATGCCTATAATCCCAGCTACTTGGGAAGCTGAGGCAGAAGAATCGCTTGAACCGGGAGGTGGAGGTTGCAGTGAGCTGAGATCTCGCCACTGCACTCAAGCCTGGGTAACGGCAAGACCCTGTCTCAAAAAAAATTAATAACAATAATAATGATAATAGTCATTCGAATGGAGTGTTATGAAAAAATAAATGAGTTGATATAAATTAAATGGGTTAGAAAAAGTAGTGCCTGGAATATCATATGTTATAAAAGTTAGCTGCAATCATGCGTCTATATATGCGAGGAGAAAAAAGATGGGAAGGAAATACACTAAAATGTCACTGTGAAACCGCCTTTGCAGAATTATGACTGAGACAGTGAAAGAGATCTAACTGATCCATCTTGCTTCTAACCTCCAAGCTGTCCTTGTTCATTCCTGGGCTTAGGCTGAACTAACTTTGGGAGAAACTTAGTTTATAGTTTAAACAAAGACAGTAACAGCCTTTTCCTAAAGCAGCCTCCTTCTTGCCTGGGGACTAGATGGCCTTTATAGGACTCACATTAGCCACAGGATTAGAAATTATGGTTTAGGAGTCATGCAGCTGGAGGCTACAAGATTCTGACCCTCCCTAAACTGCTCCTAAGATCAGCGCTTGAGATATTTTGCAGACCCTGCACTTGATGGATCAGCTGGTACCACCCAGATTGATAAACTGGCCCATCTGATCTTGTGGCCCCCACCCAGGAACTGACTCAGTGCAAGAAGACAGCTTCGACTCCCTGTGATTTCATCCCTGACCAATCACACTCCTGGCTCACTGGCTTCTCCCCACCCACAAAGTTATCCTTAAAAGCTCTGCTCCCCCAATGGCTCAGGGAGACTGATTTGAGTAATAGTAAAACTCTGGTCTCCTGCACAGCTGGCTCTGCATGAATTACTCTTTCTCTATTGCAATTCCCCTGTCTTGATGAATTAGCTCTGTCTAGGCAGCGGGCAAGGTGAACCCCTTTGGTGGTTACAAGTGGAGGTTGTTGGACCAGAATGAGGGGATAGATCTTTATTTTTATTTTCTTCTTTAAACTTGTAAGTTTTTCCAATATTTTGCAATAAGCACATTTTGATGGTCCTAAAAGCTAACCCCCTTTTAAAACCTGCAAGTTAGAAATTCCATTGTTGAGATGTCATGGACAGCCCTGTTGTCTTGGGAGGTGACAAGGTTTGGTATTGACAGCCCATCTTGGAATTGCCATCTCAGGGCCACAGAAGGCAGAAAGCAGCAGGTGGGGGTGGTTCACGGACCCTGGGGCAGGAGACTGGGCACAGTGTGAGTGTCCCAGCATCGGAGGCTGGGCTTCCAAGCTTGGAGCCAGGGAATGTCAGCCACTTTGGAAACAGTTAGGAAGTTCCTACTACATCTGAACTTTGCCTACTCCTTGACCCTGCAATTTTATTCCTTGTGATACAGCCAGTGCATTTAAAATAAGACACCCACTAGGAGGACATTAACCACAGCACTCATCATAATTGCCAAACAACCCAGGTGTCTATCAACAGGAGAATGGTTAAATAAATCATTCTATCTCACAATGAAACGTTATATAGCAATGAAAAAGAGCTACCTGCAGCTCTACTCGACTGCATAGTGTTTTTATGAGTAAGTTCATAATGTAGAGCGGGCAAGAAAAGCAGGTAGGCACACCAGCAAGAAAAGCTAGGCACACAAGCACACGTGTGTAGGATTCCATTTCTATCAGAAGCATAGACAGCCAAGATTCGGCCATCGTGGCAAAGGTAGTGGCTGAGGGGAGCAGAGGGGTTTCTGGGTGCTTCTCTTCTGGTCATGTTCATCTGGGTGTTGGCTACACAGACACGCTCACCTTTGGAAATGCATTGCTCTGTGCACTTATGATCTACGCACTTTTTTTTTTTTTGAGATGGAGTCTCACTCTGTCGCCCAGGCTAGAGTGCAGTGGCTTGATCTCATCTCACTGCAACCTTCGCCTCCCTGGTTCAAGTAATTCTCCTGCCTCAGCCTTCCGAGTAGCTAAGACTACAGGCATGTGCCACCACATCCGGCTAATTTTTGTATTTTTAGTAGAGATGGGGTTTCACCATGTTGGCCCAGCTGGTCTTGAACTCCTGAACTCAAGTGATCCACCCGCCTTGACCTCCCAAAGTGCTGGGATTACAGGTGTGAGCCACTGCGCCCAGCCTGTATTTTGTATTTCAGTAAAAATACTGGAGACAAACGAGAGATACAAGATCATGGCAGTTCTCTCTTCTTCCACCGGACATTGCTGTGCCTGCCTAAAATGTCAAATTGGCAACAGCCATTTTGTAACCACGGGACACAGAGCAAAGTCAGCAGAGCAGAAGGGTGGAAGGATCCTAGATTCCTGGTGAGGTTGAAGCACTCAAGAGGTGGGTCTTGGTCCCCTTCCCTTGAACCCGGATGGACTTTTGTGATGACCTCCACCACTGGGTGTGGTGGAAGTGGCTGCATGAGTTCTGAGTCTTGGTCATTAAAAGTGATATGGCCGGGCGTGGTGGCTCACGCCTGTAATCCCAGTACTTTGGGAGGCCGAGGAGGGCAGATCACTTGAGGTCAGGAGTTCAAGATCAGCCTGGCCAACAGAGTGAAACCTTGTCTCTACTAAAAATACAAAAATTAGTCAGATGTGGTGGCACATGCCTGTAATCCCAGCTACCTCAGGGGCTGAGGCAGGAGAATCGCTTGGGCCGGGAGGCGGAGGTTGCAGTGAGCCGAGATTGCATCACTGCTCTCCAGCCTGAGCGACAGAGTGAGTGAGACTCTGTCTCAAAAAAAAAAAAAAAAAAAAAAAAGTGATACAGCCTCTCCTTGGATCTCTCTTGGGACACATTCAGGGGACCCCCCATGAACTGCAGGAAAGACATCTGGCTTTCCTGAAGCCACCATGCTGAAATGAACACATAAGCAGGAGAGCGACGCCTGAGGAGGACCAGCTGTTTGAGTCTGCCTAGCCCAGGTGTCAGACTGTAAATGAAGACAGCAGCCAGATGACACTGCCAGCCACCAGCCCCTCTGACTGCACCCTCCAAGAGACCCAGAGCTCAAACCACCCTGTGGAGCCACTCCCGAGATCTTAACCCCAGAAACCGTGAGGTAGAGAATGATTCTTGTTGCTTTAATCCTCCAAGTTTGTGGGTGATTTGTTGTGTAGTCAGAGATAACGAATATGCCATCTTCACTCTGAGCATTCATCATATGAAGTAATACGTTTTCCTTATTGCTTAAGCCAGAGGTTGGTGGAAATTTTCTTTTTTTTTTTTTTTTTTTTCTTTTTTTGAGACGGAGTCCCGCTCTGTCGCCCAGGCTGGAGTGCAGTGGTGCAATCTCGGCTCACTGCAAGCTCCGCCTCCTGGGTTCACGCCATTCTCCTGCCTCAGCCTCTCCGAGTAGCTGAGACTACAGGCACCCGCCACCACGCCGGCTAGTTTTTTGTATTTTTAGTAGAGACAGGGTTTCACCGTGGTCTCGATCTCCTGACCTCGTGATCCGCCCGCCTCGGCCTCCCAAAGTGCTGGGATTACAAGCGTGAGCCACTGCGCCCGGCCCTGGTTGGTGGAAATTTTCTGTAAAGGGCAGACATTAAATATAATTTTAGGCTTTCCAGATCACATAGTCTCTGTTGCAATGACTCAACTTGCCGTTGTGGCATGAAAGCAGCCATCGGCGATAGAAATGGGTGGGCGTAACTGCGTTCCTATAGACCTTCATTAACAAAAGCAAGGAGCCAGACCATAAGCAGCAGTTTGTTGACCCCTGGTTAAAGCCATTTTTGAGTTAAATTTTCTGTTACTTGCAGCCCAAAACATACTAACAGTTAAAACTATCCAATCAGAGAGCTCCAGGCAAAGGGCAACCACAGGAGGCTCTGGGGTGTGTGTGAACTCTGGGGTGTGTGCATAGTTCTCTGGGGTGCATGCCTGGGCTCTGGGGTGTGTGCACAGGTCTGAAAATGTGTGTAGAAGTCAGGATGTGTACACAGGTCTGTGTGTGTGTGTGAGCTCTGAGGGGTGTGCATGAGCACACAGGTCTGAGTGTGTTGTGTGGGCTCTATGGTGTGTGCCAATATCTGGGGTACGCATGGGTTCTGGGGGTGTATGTGTGAGCCCTAGCGTTATGCGAATGGGCTCTGGGATGTATGCACAGGTCTGAGTGTGTGCATGAGCACACAGGTCTGAGTGTGTGTGTGAGAGCTCTGGGGGTGTATGCATGGGCTCTGGGGGTATGTACAGGTCGAGGTGGGTGTGTGTGAGCTCTGGGGGGGTGTGCACAGGTCTGGGTGTGTGTGTGTGTGTGAGCTCTGGAAGTGTGTGCATAGGCTCTGGGGTGTGTGCATAAGCACACAGGTCTGGGTGTGGGTGTGTGAGCTCTCAGGGTATGGGCACAGGTTCTGGGGATGCAGGCATGAGCCCTAAGCTGGCCCCACTCACCCACCATCTTATCTACTGAGACAAGAAGGGCTGGGGTGTTCGTTCATGAAGTCCCTTGGGCATCTCTTATCATGTGATCCCCAGCCTCTGCGTCCTCCTCCTCCTCCTCGCAGGCTCCAGGATCTCTGGAATCCAACTCACTGGATGCTCAGCCAGCCAGGCAGGCAGGGAGTGCGGGGGCCTCCCCTCAAATAAGGACCTAACGGCTAAAGCTGGGCATGGGACGGGCCTGTGCAAAGAGAGGGAGGAAGGACCAGGCTGTGCTGGAAGGGTATCCTCCCTCTCTCCCGCCTCTCTCCTCCCACCTCAGATGAGCCTGGAGGAGACTCGCTTCACTCACAGCAGTCATTGTTTGCTGAGCGCTTGCTGTGTGTTAAGCTCAGCATTTACAAGCAGGTGACGTGGAGAGCTCTAGGTGCTGGACACGCTGTTAGCCCCATTTCACAGACGAGGGAATGGGCGAACAGAGAGGGAAGTCACTGTCCTGGGGACCCACAACAGGAGGCAGGATGCCCACCCAGGCTGGCTGTCCCCACGCCAAGATCTAGGATGAGTCCTCCGTCAAAGCCAGAGCAGACCCAACTGAACCGCTCAGCCCCTGACAAGGCCATGAGTCTCGCCGGCTGGAGGGCCCTGCCCCTCCCGCCCAGGTGGGTCCCCTGCCCCCAGGCTGGCAAGGTGCTGGGGGTGCTGATGCCGGAGCCCCTGCTGCTTGCCGCCTGCCTGCTCATCTTGTTTGTTCCAATTATGTCAAGTAAGTCATTATAATTTTATGTTTTTTAGATTAACATTTTTGCTCAAGGGCACAGTAATTAGCGAGCGGCTGGGAGTTGAACGATTCTGAGCAAATAGCAAGGGAAAGTTTTTCCCGGTAAATCTTTGGAAAGGCCTAGAGGCTTCTGGGCTGCCCAGGCAGCCCCTTAGCTCCAGGAGAGGGAGGTTTGCACAGTACAGACAGGCTAGGTGAGAACAAAAGGGCCCCGCAGCCCTGTCCACCAGCCCAGGGCGGTGTGGGGGCCGCACAGCAGAGGGGCACCCCACAGCTGAGACCTCCCATCACATCTGTCCCTGGGAGTCCCTGCTGGGGAATTCCTCTCCCTCTACCCATTTTCCAGGTGTCTTATCTGTGTTGTCCAGGGTCTAGAATTGTGTGTGGCACACAGTAAGCGCCCAGTAAATGCTTACTAATTAAATAAATGGAGAGAGGTTACAAACTGGGGGCTCATAGGCAAATCCAGCCCTTGATGTGTCAAACTGAGCCAGCACAATCTATTTTATACCTTTGTTTTTTGTTTGTTTGTTTGTTTGTTTGTTTTTTTGAGACAGAGTCTTGCTCTGTCACCCAGGCTGGAGTGCAACAGTGTGATCTCAGCTCACTGCAACCTCCACATTCCAGGTTCAAGTGATTCTCCTGCCTCAGCCTCCCAAGTAGCTGGGATTACAGGCATCTGCCACCATGCCCAGCTAATTTTTGTATTTTTAGTAGAGACGGGGTTTCACCATGTTGGCCAGGCTGGTCTCGAACTCCTGACCTCAAATGATCTGCGTACCTCGGCCTCCCAAAGTGCTGAGATTACAGGTGTGAGCCACCGCACCCGGCCTATTTTATACCATTTGAATGAGTTGTCACCATTTAATGAGGAGGATGTTTTGCATCTAAACTTCCAGCTTTTCTGAGAAACTCAGGGTTTCTGGCCACATTGGTCCATATTGCTGTTACAGGAAAGGGGTCCCAATTCAGACCCCAAGAGAGGGTTCTTGGATCTCGTGCAAGAAAGAATTCAGGGTGAGTCCACAGTTCAAAGCAAATGCAAGTTTATTAGGAAAGTAGAGGAATGAAAGGATGGCTTCTCCACAGACAGAGCAGCCTGAGGGCTGCTGGTCGCCCCCCCTTTTTTTTTTTTGAGACGGAGTCTCCCTCTGTCACCCAGGCTGGAGTGCAGTGGCGCAATCTTGGCTCACTGCAAGCTCCACCCCCCGAGTTCACGCCATTCTCCTGCCTCAGCCTCCCAAGTAGCTGGGACTACAGGCGCCCGCCACCACGCCCGGCTAATTTTTTGTATTTTTAATAGAGACGGGGTTTCACCGTGTGAGCCAGGATGGTCTCAACCTCCTGACCTCGTGATCCACCTGCCTTGGCCTCCCAAAGTGTTTGGATTACAGGCCTGAGTCACCGTGCCCAGCTGGTTACCCATTTTTATGGTGATTTCTTGATGATATGCTAAACAAGGGGTGGATTATTCATGCCTCCCTTTTGTAGACCATATAGGGTAACTTCCTGACGTTGCCATGGCATTTGTAAACTGTCATGGCGCTGATGGGAGTGTAGCAGTGAGGACGCCCAGCGGTCACTCTCGTGGTCATCTTGGTTTTGGTGGGTTTCTGCTGGCTTCTTTACTGCAACCTGTTTTATCAGCAAGGTCTTTACGACCTGTATCTTGTCCTGACCTCCTATCTCATCCTGTGACTTAGAATGCCTTCACTGTCTGGGAATGCAGCCCAGTAGGTCTTGGCCTCATTTTACCCGGCCCCTGTTCAAGATGGAGTTGCCCTGGTTCACACGCCTCTCACATTCCCACAGAGCTATAATTGCTGGAAGCAAAACGTAGTCACACCCTCTCAACGTTTCCCATCTGACCCAGTGAGATTTAGGTTCAGTGTACCTTGATGTACAGAGGCTCACTCTAGCGGCTTTACACACAGAGCCTCTTCCCTGTAGAACGGTTCATGGTCAGGGTGGGCATTTGGGTAGAGGAGGGTTCCTGCCATCCTGGGGCCCCACCGTGCCCCAGAGCTTCAATGCTGCAACAGCTTCCACTTGGTGGAAAAGAAAGGGACCCAGGAGCACATAGGGGAGGCTTGGAGGGTCAGGCCTGCGAGGGGCCCATGTCACTTCACTCAACTTCCATTGCCCAGAGCTTGGCCCCATGGCCACTGCTGACTGCACAGGAGGCCGGGAAACTCTGTCTTGCTGTTTTCCCAAAGGAAAGGAGAGTGGATTCTGATGGAGGCGAGTGATCTCTGCCCACAGCCTGCTTCTCTCACCCAGCGCAGGAAAGCCGTCATCTCCTGCTGGGTCTGCAGTCTGGCTCTTTCATCGTTATACATATTCCTCCCCCCACCCCGCCCCCAAATCTATTGTTTTTGCCATAAAATTGATATCTGGAACTCTTCCTGGCTGAGGTTTTGCAGCTCAAAAGCCCAGATTCTTGGAATCTGAAAGCACTGGCTTCTGAAACTGAGTAACATTTGTTATGCTTTTCTCTCCTACTTTTCCTCCCCTGGGCAATGGATGGCACACAGTCTAGTTTGGCAGAAGGCACGGGGAAGGGGCAAATAATTCCCGGGATAAAAGGGCACTGGCTAGAAATAGTATCCTGAGACATGATAATATGACACGAAGTGCAAGGTGGCGCGTCCTGACATAGCAATTCCACTCCTAGGTATTCACCCAAGAGAAGCAAAGGTGGCCTACATATTCCAGCAGACTAACGCTCGTAGTAGCTTTATTCATAATAGCTAAAAACTGGGAACAGCCCAAATGTCCGTCAGCCGAACAGATAAATTGCTCTGTAGCCATGCCATGGAGTCCCACTCAGCACTAGAAAGGGATAACCTATTGATACACACAGCGCCGTGGATGACTCCCAAAACCGCCATGCTGAGGCAGGGGCTGGCACGGCTCTTCTATCCAAAGGGCTGGGTCAGCCCGAGGCGCGGTGGCTCATGCCTGTAATTCCAACACTTTCAGAGGTTGAGGCGGGTGAGTTTGAGGTCAGGAGTTCAAGACCAGCCTGGCCAACATGGTGAAACCCCGTCTCTACTAAAAATACAAAAATTAGCCAGGCGTGGTGGCAGGCGCCTGTAATCCCATCTACTTGGGAGGCTGAGGCAACAGAATCGCTTGAACCCGGGAGGCGAAGGTTGTAGTGAGCTGAAATCGCGCCACTGCAGCCCAGCCTGGGTGACAGAGCGAGACTCTGTCACAAACAAACAAACAAAACCCCCCAAAAACAAAGGGCTGGGTCAAACTTCTTTGGCTTTGCGGGCCTCCAGTCTCTTTTTCAGCCTCTCAACTCTACCGATGTAGCATGAAAGAAGCCATACCGAATACATAGGTGAATGAGCATGGCTGTGTCCTAATAAAACTTTATTTATGGCCAGGGGCAGCAACATACGCCTATGATCCCAGCACTTTGGGAGGCCAAGGTGGGAGGATGCTTGAGCCCAGGAGTTTGAGACCAGCCTGGGTAACATAGAGACCCTGTCTCTACAAAAAAATACAAAAATTAGCCAGGCATAGTGGCACGTGCCTATAGTCCCAGCTCTTCAGGAGGCTGAGGTAGGATTGCTTGAGCCCAAGAGGTCGAGGCTGCAGTGAGCCACGTTCACACCACTGCACTCCAGCTTGGGTGCCAAAGTGAGACCTTGTCTCAAAAC
Organism: Nomascus leucogenys; assembly: GCF_006542625.1. Lineage (NCBI taxonomy): Eukaryota > Metazoa > Chordata > Mammalia > Primates > Hylobatidae > Nomascus > Nomascus leucogenys. Next base: position 91,835,833 of record NC_044390.1, on the reverse strand, counting down.
AAACAAAACTCTATTTATGGACACTAAAAGTTAAATCTCATGTAATTTTTATGTGTCATGAAATATTCTTTTGTTTTTTTCAACCACTATAAAATACAAATGCCCAGGAACGCTCCTTCACTGCTGGTGGGAATGCAGAATGGTTAAATAACTGTGGAAGACAGTTTGCTGGTTTCTTAGAAAGCTAACCATAGTCTTAGCGTACTGTCCAGCAATTACACTTCCAGGTATTTACCCAAGTGATTTGAAAACTTACATCCATGCAAAAACCTGCACATGAATGTTCATGGCAGCTACAGTCATAATCACCCTGCACTGGAAGCCACCAAGATGCTGTTTAACAGGTGAATAGGGTTGGGGCCCCGTGGCTCATGCCTGTAATCCCAGCACTTTGGGAGGCCGAGGCAGGTGGATCCCTTCAGGCCAGGAGTTTGAGACCAGCCTGGGCAACATGGTGAAACCCCGCCTCTACTAAAAATACGAAAATTAACTGAGAGTCGTGGTACCCACTTGTAATCCCAGCTACTTGGAGGCTGAGGCAGGAGAATCGCTTGAACCCAGGAGGCGGAGGTTGAAGTGAGCCAAGATTGTACCACTGCACTCTAGCCTGGGTGACAGAGCGAGACTCCATCTCAAAAATAAATACATAAATAAATTCTTTTTTTTTAAAAAAAGGTGAATGAATAAACAAACTGTGGCACATCCAGAGTGTGGACTATTACTCAGTGCTAAAAAGATGTGAGCTATCAAGCCCCAAAAAGACATGGAAGAAACTTAAATGCATATTACTAAGTGAAAGAGGCCATTCTGAAAGGCTGCATGCTAGATTCCAACATTCCAACTATAAGACATTCGGGAAAAGGCAAAACTATAGAGACAGTAGAAAAATCAGTGGCTGCCAGGGGACTGGGGAGAGGGAGAGAGGGATGAAAAGACGCAGCCCAGGGCCTTTCAGGGCAGTGAATCTGCATGATGCTACAATGGTGAGTATGTCATGGTACATTTCTTTTTTTTTTTTTTGAGACAGACTCTCACTCTGTCACCCAGGCTGGAGTGCAGTGGCATGGTCCCAGCTCATTGCAAACTCTGCCTCCTGGGTTCAAGTGATTCTCTTGCGTCAGCCTCCTGAGTAGCTGGACTTACAGGCGCCCACCACCACACCTGGCTAAGTTTTGTATTTTTAGTAGAGAAGGGGTTTCACTATGTTGGTCAGGCTGGTCTCGAACTCCTGACCTCGTGATCTGCCCGCCTTGGCTTCCCAAAGTGCTGGGATTACAGGCGTGAGCCACTGCCCCCAGCCAGTACATTTCTTAAAATCTATAGAACCCTACAACTCCAAGAGTGACCCCCAATGTAAACTAGGGACTATAGTTCATAGTACTGTGTCAATATTGATTCATTAATTGTAACAAGTATACCACATGAATGCAAGATATGAATAACAGGGGAAACTGTGTACCAGGGGTGAGAAATTGAGCGTGTGTGCATGTGGAATTCTCTATACTGTCTACTCAATTTTTCTCTAAACAAAAAAATGTATTTTTAAAAGTCTATTTATTATTTTTTAAAATACAAAAACAAAAGTAAAAACCATTCTTGGCCTGCAGGTCCTACAAACCAGGCAGCAGGCCAGATCTGGCCCCGGGGGGGCGTGTATTTTGCTGAGCCCTGTGCAAAGGGAAGGAAGCCAGGCCTAGAGAGTTCACAGAGCAGGATTCCATGAAGAGCAAACTCCTGAAAAGATAAAGCGCCCCTCACATTGTCAGGCCGATCGAGGGTGGGGTGGGAGTGATTGGCTGGGAAACGAGCTTTGGGATGAGGGAAAAGTCCTCCGTGTCGATGGGGGTGATGGTTGCATGATGTGGGTTCATCAGTCCCACGACTGGTTGTGGTGGCTCATATCTGTGATTTCAGTGCCTTGGTAGCCTGAGGTGGGAGGATTGCGTTAGCCCAAAAGTTTGAGACCAGCCTGGGCAACACAGCAAGATCCCATCTCTAAAAAAAAAAAATTTAAATTAGCTGAGTATGGTGGTGCACATCTGCAGTGCCAGCTGCTTGGGAGGCTGGGAGGCTGAGGCAGGAGGATTGCTTTAGCTCAGGCGTTCGAGGCTGCAGTGAATTATGATGGTGTCACTGCACTCCAGCCTGGGCCACAGCGTGAGACACTGTCTCTAAAAACATACGTACATGAGATTTTTAAAAAAGTCTTTGAATTGTATGTTTAAAATGTCTACACTTCATTAAAACATGTCATAGGCTCCCACCCAACCCCCCACCCTGCTCCCACTGACCAATTGTCAGTTTCCCGAGGTCCTGAGGTGAGGGCCTTCCCGAGGTCCTGAGGTGAGGGCCGTGCCTGTGCCTTTCAGAGGAGAACAGAGCAGAGCCGGGTGCCCATCTACTGAGCGCATGAAATGAAATGAAGCCCGCAGGGCGGGGTGGATGGAACGGGGCTGGACCAGGCTCCCCCAGGAGATTTCTGAGCTGGAACTTGCTGGATGAGTCAGGCGCGCCAGGAGCAGAAGAGGAAAGGGCCAGGGCAAAGGCTGGGCTGGAGGAAGGGGCTGTGGCTTGGAGGAAGCAGCTGGGTGTGACCCGGGGTGGGAAGGTCAGCAGGGCCTGGGCCCCTGGGGGTGGGGCCGTGTGTGGTCACAGACCTATTGTATTTAGTATCCACCCTGCAGGCTGGCTCTTCCCTGCTGGCTGCTCGAGGTGGTGGCCTCTGGCCCTTGGGGATGCCGAGGTCGGAGGGAGAAGCCTCCAAGTCCCGGAGACAGGCTTTGGGGCAACCTGATCCCAGTGAAGGGGTTGTCCCCACCCATCCCAGAGGAGGAGGAGTGTGGAGGGCAGAAGTTTGCCAACCAAGGCAAGAGCGGGTTCAGAAGCTTTCTGTAAAGGAGGGCATTTGGATGACGTATCAATTTCCTATTGCTGCTGGAACAAATCACCACAAACATGGAGGCTTAAAGCAACACAATATTGTTATCTCCCCGTTCTGGAGGGCAGAAGGTCCCAGTGGATCTTATGGAGCTGAGGTCAGGGCACTGGCAGGGCTGGTTCCTTCTGGAGGGTCCAGAGGAGGCTCCATTTCCTTTCCTCTTGCAACTTCTAGAGGCTGCCACACTCCTTGGCTGGTGGCGGAATCGCCCTGACCTCTGTTTCCACCATCTCTTCTTCTTCTCTTCCACCTTCTCCTACTCTAACCCTCCTGCCTCCCTCTTACAAGGATCTCTGCGATGACGTTGGGCCCCCCGATCATCCAAGATAATCTCCCCATCGCAAAATCCATAACTTCATCCCATCTGCAGGAGCCCCTTCACCATGGATTGAATTGTGTCTCCCACCCCAAACTCACATCCTAAAGCTCTCATGCCCCAGTATCTCACAATGGGACTGTATTCGGGGACCGAGTCTCTATCTCTAAGGAGGTGATTCCGTTAAAATGGGTTCGTTAGGTTGAGCCCTAATCCAATAGGCCTGGTGTCTTTTTTTCTTTGTTTTTTTTTGAGTCAAGGTCTCACTCCATGGTCCAGCCTGAGTGCAGTGGCACCATCATAACTCACTGCAGCCTTGAACTCCTGGGTTCAAGCAATCCTCCTATCTCAGCCTCCTGAATAGCTGGGGACTATAAGCACACACTACCACATCTAATTAAAAAAAAAAAATTTAAAGAGATGGGATCTTGCTATGTTATCCAGGCTAGTCTTGAACTTTTGGACTCAAGTGATCCTCCCACTTCAGGCTCCCAAAGTGCTGGGATTACAGGCATGTGCCATCATGCCCTGCTTTGGTGTCCTTATAAGAAGAGGAGATTAGGGCATAGCCATACCCAGAAAAGTCCGTGTGAAGACACAGGGAGAAGACAGCCATCTGCAAGCCAAGGAGAGAGGCCTCGGAGGGAACCAACCCTGCTGACACCTTATCTTAGACTTCTAGACTCAGAAGGCGTTTCGGTTGTTTAGGATTCCCCGCCTGCTCTAACCCCAACCTCTGTCTACGGTGCTTTGTCACGATGGCCCTGGCAGTGCACTGCACCATGGATGGTAACATGTTCTCAGGTTCTGGGGAGTGGGATGTGGACATCTTTGGGGGGCTGTTAGTCTGTCTACCACAGGTGGGTTCTGTGAAGATGAGTGCCCCTCCCTCCTAGTGCCCCAGGGGAAAATGGCAGAGCCAGGCGGGGCTGGGGGGTGGAGAGGGAGGAACAACTGGCTGAGGCCTTGGGGATGCTGGAGCCAGGTAGCAGCCACTGTGCCTTGGCAGACCGTCACGGGGCTGTTCATCAATGTTCCAGTTCTCCTTTTCTGAGCACTTCCCGACCCTTGGTGGGTAGGGGGCCCTGCATGAGTGTGAGTGGAAGTGATGGATCCAGGCTGGGCACACACTGGCCAATGCAAGACTTTCCAGAGCTCTCTTTCCTTCTGTCACAGTGGCCAGTGATGTTCCAGCAGGTGGCTGGGTCCTGCTGTGAGGACAACATGGAGCAGAGCCCAGGCCTACCTACAATGGACATGCAGTGTGAGTGACAAGAAACCTCTGTGTGCTGAGCTGTTGAAATCGCCGGGTTGTTTGTTACCACAGTATAACCTGGCCTATCCTGACTATTGCAGACTCCCTTGCCTTCACTTGGTGAGGGATTGCCTCCAAGAACCACATCAGTGTGGACCATGAGCGGAGGCAGATGAGGTGCATGCAAAGTGCTTAGCCAGCGGCTGCCACAGCAGAAGGTCTATGTCATTGCTGCTACTGCATGCTCATTGTGGCTGTGATTGTCATCTGCAAAGACCAGCAACAACAAAAGGCCACAGAAGCCCTTACCGTACATTCTAGAAGGCTTAAGTCTACTCTGATCATTTCAACCTTGGGCAGAGAAGGTGGCCTCTTGGAACCTCTCTGAGTTTTAATTCTCTCACCAGGTGGGTGAGAGGGCAGCAAAGAGCCATGTTACGAAATTCGATGAAAGGCTCATTTCCTACCCCTGGGGAAAGCAGCAAAGCCAGGCTGACACTAAGGAGTTCTAAACAGAGGAGGGCCTGACTTGCTGGCTGGGTGGGCAGAGGAAAGCAGGGAGCCCAGTGAGAATGCCCGGCCAGAGGTGGAGCCGCGGTTGCCAGGGTACTTGTGCTGTGTAAGGAAACCCCAAAACGTTAGGGCGCCCAGCAGGCATCATATTACGCTCACAGATCCTATGGCTCAGAATCACACAAGGCATAGCACAGATGTCTTGTCTCTGTTCCAGGATGCCAGGGCCTTCTGGAAGTGCCTGTTTGGCAGTGGGAACTGGCTGGGGGCTGGGACCTATCTGGACTGTCTGCCACAACACCAGCCCACAGCCTCCTTTCGGGCTACTTGGACTTCCTCACAACATGGCGGCCCTGGGCAGTCAGATGCTTACACAGCATCTCAGGGCTATAGCACGAAGGGACCTGCATCACCTTCTGTGACCTAGCCTTGGAGGCCATGCAGCATCTCTTCTGCCACATTCTATTAGTTATGAGTGAGTCATGAACATGCTCAGATTCAGGAGGGAGAGAACATAAACCCCACTCTCCAGCAGTGGGAGGGAAAGGTCATATGGGAAGAATATCTTGTGGGATGGGAGAAACTGCAGAGGCTGTCTCTGGAAAATGCCATCTGTTACAAGGGACTTAGGCCACCCCTGTCCCACCTCTCCTCCAGGCCTGGGTCCTTCCCATGGCCACCTGCTGACCACTGGGGACTTCTGTGTCATCCCTCCAGCTCTGAAGGTTCCTCTCAGTGCACTTCTTAGCTAAGCCTGCCAGCCCACAGCCTTCTCTCCTGTCCTGCCTGGTAAGGGGTCTGACTGGTGTTGAAGGCAGCCCCAGGGCCTCACCTCACAGTGCACAATGACCCATGGTGCCCTGGACAAGAGGCTGCCCTTGGCATTCCAGGCAAAAAGTCGCTTCCCTGAAATGTTCTCCAGTGGGAAGCTAAGAGCGTGCCCGCCTCCCATCCTGACCTCCTGGCCCTTCAGAAGCGTCCCTGCAGCGCCTGCCTGCACCTGGCAGGGAGCGCCGCTACAGAGTTTGCTGCTGTACCGGCTCAGAAACGGGAGTTCCCGGCACAGGGCCATCAGCGAGCCTCCCAGCTGGAGTGTGGGCAGAGGCAGACACTGGGGCTGCAGGGGAGTGGCCCCCATGGTGTGAATAGGCAGGGACTTTGGGGGAGGGGAGTGCATCCTGCAGGCTCCAGACATTGCCATGCATATTGCTGCGATTAAACCCCAAACCCAGCTCCATCATTCATTCACTCCTTCATTTGTTCATCCTATTGTCCCAGGAGCTGGGCTATAACAGAAAGGAGACAGGCCACAGACAGACAGGCAAGGCCATCCCAGGCAGTGAGAGGCGACATGAACTGTGTGAAATGAGATGATGAGGAAGAGAGGAGAAGGGTGGGGCCGCTTTAGAAAGGCTGCTGGGGATGCCCTGTTTGAGGAGGTGATCCTGTCAGACTGGAGCCAAGCCAAGAGCTGAGGAAGGGCATGTCAGGCGCCAAGAACTGCAGGTGCAAAGGCCCTGAGGCAGGACCTGAGCAGGTGTAGGTGCAAAGGCCCTGAGGCAGGACCTGAGCAGGTGTAGGTGCAAAGGCCCTGAGGCAGGACCTGAGCAGGTGCAGGTGCAAAGGCCCTGAGGCAGGACCTGAGCAGGTGCAGGTGCAAAGGCCCTGAGGCAGGACCTGAGCAGGCATGTCTGAGGGTCAAAGGAAGCCTGCGTGCCTGGAGCAGAAGGTACAAGCCCAGCGTGGAGCTTGTGCATGGCTCTCCACTGCCTCCCAACTCAGTCCAGGGGCTTCTGCTCGGCATTCAATGCCCTCCACTGTGGGGGCCCTGCCACACCTTCCCATTCTCTGGGGGCCCCAGGATTTCCCACATCCTTGTTTTTTCCCATATTGCATTAGGATTTGACTTTTATTATTTAAACAAGAAGCAGAGGCCCCCACTCCTTAGGGTGGAAACGTTGCTCAGAATCACATCCTGGAGGATGGAGTGAAAGGGATGTTGGCCTTAGAAGCCCTAAGAGAGGACGGCACAGAGTGGCTGGACTGGGGATGGGGTTGGAAGAGATGAGGAAGGCCAGGTGGACAAGGCAGGGTGGGGCCCACAGTCCTCATTGCCACAGGGCTTTGCCATCTTGCCAAGGAGCCAACTTGCCCTGATTTCACGGAGCAGGCCACTGGGACTCCCACTTCTGTGGGGGCGTTGCGACTGCCTCCAAGATCCTCCCCAAATCGCTCTCGGCCTCAGTGAGGTGCCTGGGGAATGGATTTAAGATTGGTGGCCCGGTTTCCGGACAGTTGGGAGATGAGCTCAGCCTTGCTAATGAGATCAAAGTTGCCAACCCCTGCCCTGCACTTCCTCAGGGGACCCTAGGCTGGTGGCCACCGGCAAGGTTGTCTTGTCTGTTTGCTCTTCGATTCCTGAGGGTAGCGGGCACCTCGGTAGGTATCCTGCCCAAATCCCGCCTCCGCTTGTCCTCCTGGCAGGATGGCCTCCCTCCCGCATACCACAGCCTTCCTGCAATGCTGCGACTCGGGTTCATTCCAGGGGATCCTGAGCGCTGGCGGCACAGAGGGGCCAACCTTGAACTCAGCAAAGAGGAACGCTTGACTCCTCTCCAGCTGGAAGGCTGTGCCTGGGCTAAGAACTGATGAGCCTGCTTGAAGGAAACACTGCGTGCTTTTGTTAAAGGGGAAGGGAAAGTAAAATCCCAAATCAACCTTGGATCAATGTCTCTTCCCCAGACGGCAGCCTAAGGCCTCTGCAGCCTCTGCATCAGTCAGCTGGGAAAGTGGCACAGCCCCTGGGACTGTGGCGGGGCCAGCCAGCCTCCACCCAGGCAAATTCCCGCAGCAGGCCGTTGATTCACCGTTCCCCAGCAAAAGAGTCATCCTGAGTCCCATGGAAGAGACTGGTTAATCTCTTACTGTGTAATTAATCTCTTACTGTGTACCAGGCACATGCCTACATCCCATAACGCATTTAGCCTCACACCATCTACTTTACAAAGCACATAGCACTACAGTCTTCATCTGGCAGTTAGCAAACCTGTGGCCCAGAGGGGTGGACCAATTTACTCATAGCCACACAGCTGTCAGGAGCTGAGATACAAGCCCAGGCGTGGTGGATCCAATGCCTCTTGTCCTGGCTGGGCATAATGGTTCACACCTGTAATCTCAGCACTTCGAGAGCCTGAGGCAGGAGGATCGCTTAAGGCCTGGAGTGTAATATCAGCCTGGGCAACATAGCGAGACCCTGTCTTTACAGAAAAATTTTAAAAAATTGGCCAGGCATGGTGGTGTGCCTGTGGTCCTGGCTACTTGAGAGGCTGAGATGGGAGGACTGCTGGAGTTCAGGAGTCTGAGGCTGCAGGGAGCTGTGACTGTGCCAGTGCCCTCCAGCCAGGGTGAAAGAGTGATGCCTTATCTCAAAGAAGAAGAAGAAAAAGCTCTTGTCCCAAACCCTATATCACCAGGTCTGTAGAAGCAGGAGTATATTGAATCCATTAGGGAGGTACTTGGCTACAAGTAACAAAAACCTCGGTTAACAGTGGCTTAAAGCATAAGGTCATTCATTGTTTATTTCGGAGGACATTGAGAAGCAGGCAGTGCCCAGGTGGGTTCACTAGTTCCTCAGTGTCAGGATACAGGGCTGGCATCTCTGCAATTCTCTTAGCCTTCTCCTCATGGTGGCACGATGGCTGCCACAGCTGCAGACATCACTTCATCCCACAATGACATCCAAAGGCAGGAAGGAAGGTGAGGTGGGAAGGAGGCAAAACGGACCAAACCTCTCTTCCTGTAATCTTCTCATTTTCTAGTGAGACCTTTTTCCCAGGAGCCGCCAGCATACTTCCCTCATGTTTCTGGCCAGAAGTGGATCACAGGCCTTCCCTGGATTACTCAGGCCTAGAGGGTGCAATGTGGTTCCCACCACATGGTAGACTGGGGGTTTGAACTGAACAACAGTTCACTGGAGTGGAAAATAAAGGATGCTGCACTTTCTTATTGTGATAAAAAATATATATATCATAAAATGTACCATTTTAACAATTTTTAAGTATACAGTTTGGTGGCATTAAGGACAGTCACATTGTTGTGCAACCGCTACCATCCATTTGCAGAATTTTTTCATCTTCCCAAACTGAGACTCTGTCTCCATTAAACACCAACTCCCCACCCGGCTCCTGCCAGCCCCTGGCTCCCACCATTCTACTTTCTCTATCTGTGGATTTGACTAGTCTGAGGTTGGACTAGTCCAACCTGTATATAAATTGAATCGTACAGTATTTGTCCCTTTGTGGCTGGCTTATTTCATTCAGCACAGTGTCCTCAAGGCGCATCCATGTTGTGGCCCGTGTCAGAATTTCCTCCCCTTTCCAAGGCTGCATTGTATCCCATTGTATGGATACACCACCTTTTGTTTGCCCGTAGTCTGTCACTGGATACTTGAGTTGCATCCATCTGTGGGCTGCCGTGAATCGTGTATGGGGTCTTTAATGACTTTCAGTATCTTCAAAAGCATCTTCTCTGATGGAATGACGGTGGTGTGCTGGGTATTATATTGGCAAAAATATTGAGCAACTGGAACTCTCATCCCCTGTCTCGGGGATGCAAGATTTGGAAAACAGTTTAGCAGTTTCTTTCTTTCTTTCTCTTTCTTTCTTTCTTTCTTTCTTTCTTTCTTTTTCTTTTTCTTTCTCTCTCTCTTTCTTCTTTCCTTTCTTTCTTTCTTTCTTTCTCTCTCTCTTCCTTCCTTCCTTCCTTCCTTCCTTCCTTCCTTCCTTCCTTCCTTTCTTTCTCTCTTTCTTTCTTTTTTTGACAGGGTCTCACTCTGTTGCCCAGGCTGGAGTGCAGTGGCATAATCTCGGCTCACTGCAACCTCCATATCCCAGGCTCAAGCGATTCTCCTCCCTCAGCCTCCTGAGTAGCTGGGATTACAGGTGTGCCCCACTACCGCCCAGCTAATTTTTGTATTTTTAGTACAGACGGGGTTTCACCATGTTGGCCAGGTTGGTCTTGAACTCCTGACCCCAAATGATCCACCCACCTCGGCCTCCCAAAGTGCTGGGATTACAGGCATGAGCCACTGTGCCTGGACAGTTCAGCAGTTCCTTAAAAAGTTTAACCTAGACCTACCATATGATCCAGCCATTTCACTCCAGAGAGTCTGCCTAAGAGAAATGGGAACATGTCCACACAGCAACTCACAACACACATGTTCACAGCAGCATTGTTCGCAAGAGCCAACAGGTGGAAGCAACCCAGGCGTCCATCAGCTAATGATAGTTAAACACGATGTGGTCTGTCCATGGGGTGGAGTATGATTCAGCCATAAGGTGGAACGCAGCCCTGGATCACGCTACAGCACGGATGAACCTCGAGAACGACGCAGGTGAAAGAAGTCAGACACAAAAGGTCTCGTGTACGATTCTATTCATATGAAATGTTCAGAATAAGCAAATTCATAGAGACAGAATGTGAGTTGGTGGTTGCCGGGGGCTGGGGGAGGTGGGAATGGGAGGCGACTGTTAATGCGTGTGGGGTTTCCTTTGGGGGTGATGGAAACGCTCTGGAATTAGGTAGTGGTGATGGTTGCACAATATCCCAATGAATCATATTTTTCTGAATATCCTGAAAACACCTGGATGGCATACTTAACAAAAAAAGGTGAGCGATGGCTCTGGAAACTGTCATTGTCCCTATTTTATGGATGAGAACACTGAGGCTCAGAGGTGGCAGTGACTTACCCAAGGACACAGAACTGATGAGTGGGAAGGCAGGGATTCCAACCCCAGCCAGGCCTGCCTCTGAAGCCGCACCGGTGACCCTGCACCTGATGGAGCCTGCAGGTCTTAGGCAAGTCTGCTCACCTCTCATTGCCTCAGTCTCCCCATTTGTGCAATGGGCGTGAATTGAAGAGGCATGAACGCAGCCAGAACTGCACAAGCACAGAGCAGATGCCTCCAGCGATGTGCCCTCTTCCTTCTCCACTGCAGGGGAGCAGAGAAAACAGCCACAGCTCTTTGGAAGGCAAGCATGAGGGCTGGGGAGGGCCCCGGCTGCCCAGGGAGGCTCGGTTACCTCCCAGCAGCCGTCCCCAGACGGGGAGTGAGGCCGTGCACTGTGTTTCTGCCGCCAGAGTGCGGGTGTTTCCTCGACACCCCCTTTTGTGCTCCGGCAAACACATCCCTGGTGACGTCCCCGTTGCCATGGCAAGAGGCGTCCTCTTCTATGGAGAGTGACAGTCACCACCTCGCTGGGACCGGAGCCAGTGCAGCTCGAGGACAGGCTAATTCTGCCGCCACAGTTGGGCTCTGTGGGCTCTGCGCCTCCCAGGAAAGGCCAGCTGCAGGGCCTTCTGAGGAGGCAAAATGGGGGCACGTCAGGGTTGGGGGGCTCCTCCTGAGCTTCACCCTGTTCCCCAAGATGGCACTGGGCTGGGAGAGGGCAGGTGACCCGGGTTTCAACACTGGAGCCTCTGTTTATCTGCTGTGACCCTCAGCCTCAGTGTCTCTATCTGAAACATGCAGATCTTAATACCTCCCTTGCAACCTCGTATTAGGGTATCACTTATTCATTCAACCAACAGCCACTGACCTCCAACTAAAGGCCAGGTACTGGGGTGAGAGCAGCGGACCAGAGGCAAGGCCCCTGTGCTCCCTGTCATCAAGGAGAGGGACATGAGAGCTGCATTTGTGAGCAGTGATATGCAGTCATGAAACCCAGGTGAGGGCTAAGGAGGGACCGCAAGAGGTGACTGTGACTTTAGCCCCGGGGGTAGGGGGTGCTGGGAAGCACTTTCTGAGAAGGCAGCCATGAGCAAACCAGGAGGATGAGCCAGGCGGGCAGAGGAGCTGCGTGCGCAAAGGCCCCAGGGCCAGAATGGGCTTGGCGTGTTCAAGGAACGAGAGGGCAGGTGTGGAGGGGTAGAAGAAGTGTGAGTAGGGGTGAGGCGGGAGGGGAGGGCGGAGACTGACACGCAGGGCTACGCAGGCTGCCAGGGGAGTCTAGATTTTGTTCTAAGAGCAAAGGGAAGGGACAGGAGGGACTGAAGCAAGGGAGAAGTAAGCTCTGCTTCCCATTCGACAAGGGCTGCCCTTGCCCGGATAACTGCATTTCAGTTTCACAAACTGCATTTCAAAAGGGGAAACGGGGCTCAACAGATCTCCTTTGAACAAATCAATGACTTTCATGAAACAGACAAGGAATCATCCTTGAGAATGAAAGTGTGAGGAGCAGCACACATCCGCCCGCTGATTGATGTTCCCGCACCGTCGGCACCAGCCTGGCTAAAAATACAAAATTAGCCAGGCATGGTGACAGGCGCCTGTAATCCCAGCTACTTGGGAGGCTGAGGCAGGAGAATCGCTTGAACCCAGGAGGCAGAGTTTGCAGTGAGCCAAGATCGAGCCATTGTACTCCAGTCTGGGCAACAAGAGCGAGACCCCGTCTCAAAAAAAAAAGAAAGAAAGAAAGAAAGAACCATAAAAATGGGCATCCAGCAGCTCTCGGGGCTGCTCTGACTGTGGAGTAGCCATTCTTTTATTCCTTTACTTTCTTTTTTTTTTTTTTTTTAAGACAGAGTCTCGCTCTGTCGCCCAGGCTGGAGTACAATGGTGCAATGTCGGCTCATTACAACCACTCCTGGGTTCACGCCATTCTCCTGCCTCAGCCTCCCGAGTAGCTGGGACTACAGGCGCCTGCCACCATGCCTGGCTAATTTTTTGTATTTTTGGTAGAGACGGGGTTTCACTGTGTTAGCCAGGATGGTCTCGATCTCCTGACCTCGTGATCCGCCCGCCTTGGCCTCCCAAAGTGCTGAGATTACCGGCGTGAGCCACGGCGCCCAGCCTATTTCTTTACTTTCGTAATAAACTTGCTTTCACTTTACTCGACGGACTCGCCCTGAATTTTTTCTTGTGTGAGATCCAAGAACCCTCTCTTGGGGTCTGGATCGGGACCCCTTTCCTGTAACAAATTTGCTGATGGATGGTGGATAGACAAGGTTTGGGCTAATCGTGCAGTGGAATAGGGTTTGGCCTGAAAAAAGAAGAGCTTTCTGATACAGGCCACGGCACGGGTCCACCTGGAAGACACTGTGCCGAGTGAAAGAAGCCAGACACAAAGGACAGAGACCCAGTGATCCCACTTACGCGAGGCACCTTGGAGCAGTCAGATTCCTAGACACAGAAAGGAGAAGAGGGGCTACCAGGGCCTGGGGGAAGGGGGCATAGGAGTTAGTGTTTGATGGGGACAGAGTTCAGCTGGAAGATGAGAAGGTTCTGGAGATGGACAGTAGTGGTGGTTGCACAATAACGTGAGTGTCCTTAATGCCACTGAACTGTACACTTAAAAATGGTTAAAATGGTAAATTTTATGTGATGTAGATTTTACGACAACTTTTTTTAAAAAAAGGACCCCAAATGCAAATTGCTGGTTAAACATTGCTTGATCAGAACATTCACTCCCTTTGAGAGGTAGAATACTAAGATGACCCCCAATAATCCCCACCCTTATGTAATGTTCTCCCTTTGAATGTCAGTGAAACCTGTAACTTGCTGCTAACCAATAGAATATGGCAAAATGAAGGGAATTTACATATGGCAGTGAGATCCCTAATTGGTTGCCTTTGTGTTAATCAAAAGGGAGATGATCCACAGTGGGCCTGCCCTAATCAGGGGAGCCCTTTGAGAGTCCAGAGGTGAGAAACAGGAAGTGGCTCTCTCTCTCTCTCTCTCTCTCTGTCTCTCTCTCTCCATCCCACCCTCCTCCCTGCCCACTGGCCTTCAAGAAGCAAGCTGCCCTGAATCCTACAGCCACAAGAAAATGAATTCTGCCATTAGCTCGAGGAAGTGAGGAAGCATGGAAGTAGATCCCTCCCCAGTCAGGCCTCCGGATGAGAACACAGCTCCACCCATACCTTGGTTGTAGCCTGGTGAGATGCTGAGCAGAGGACCCAGCAAAGCCATGCCTGGACTCCTGGCCCCCAAAGATGGTGAGAGAGTTAATGTACATTGTTTTGTTGGTGATGTGGGATGCAGCCATACCTCCTGAGTGCTCCCAATGGAGCAGGCACAGCAGGTGGAAGGAACATGGGCTTTTGAGCAGGTGGCCCTGGGCGAAACCCTGGCTTCATCCCTCCTGGGTTGTGTCGCCTCAGACAAGTGTCACCATCATAGCTCGCTGTAGCCTGGAACTTCTGGGCTCAAGCAATCCTCCTGCCTCAGCCTCCTGAGTAGGTAGGACTACAAGTGTGCACCATCATGTCCAGCTAATTTTTAAAGAAGTTTTTTGTGCAGACAGGGTCTTACTATGCTGCCCAGGCTGGGCTCAAACTCCTGGGCTCAAGTGATCTGCCTGCCTCAGCCTCCCAAAGTGCTGGGGTTACAGGCATGAGCCACCATGCCTGGCCCAAGAACATTCTTAAAGTCACAAGTGCTTGGGGGCCAGGGTTCTCCGAGAGTGCTCCTGAAAGGACTGGGACTCACATAGCAAGGATGCGGGTGAGTCAGGAATATAGGACCCAGATGGGGAGGGGCCCACAGACCCACAAAGGGCAGGACCGCAGGAGGGTCTTTGGACATGAGTTGAAAGCCAGGAGGACTGAGGGTCACCCCACTGCGGGGTGGGGTCAAATCCCTGCTCAACCACTCCCTAGCTGTGTGACCTGGTGCAAGTTCTTTGATTGCCCCATGCCTCAGTTTCCTCCTCTGTCACATCAAGGTAATGATGATTTTACTACAATGCAGCACTGGGGCGATTGCATGCAATAGTGCATGTAAAACACTTGGCCCCATGCCTGGTGCATACTAACCCAGCAGGAAATGTTAGCTGTTACTATATTGTTACTATGTTTGGTTTTTGAAAAAAGTGAAGGCAGGGAGGGACCTTGCCAAGTAACATTGTCCAGAAGCTCATGAGTGGGACACAATGATGAAATCCTAAACCTGCTGATTAGTACCAGGAGAGAAACCACTCCACTTACTGGCTCCCTGGAGCCCTGAGCTGAGAGGGATTCTGAGGCTGGGCCTGAGTTTGGTGAGAAAGATGATCGTGATTGATTAGTGATGTCTGCCACAGGCATGGGTGAGTGAGGAGTGCGGGTACGTGTGCTGTGGATTTTCTGTCCTTGAGCTAGAGCTTTCTGGCTGAGGATAGAACAGTGGCTCTTAACCAGGAGCATGCATCAAAATCTTCTGGTGTGGTTTTTATAAATGCACATTTCTTCGCCTTGCTCTGAATCACAATTGCTGGCAGTGGGGCTTGGATAACATTCAGAACTCTGCAGGCAATTCTGCCTGTGAAATTTACCTATCAATAAAAAGAGGCCCCAACCCCGAGCCCAGGCTATTCAGTGGGGCCCTCCAAAAACAACCTGGTCCTTACTCCCAAATGGTTTCCATGGCGGAAGCTGGGGAAAGAACATGGCCTTGCTTTGTGTGGCTCAGACAGGCTGCATCATCATCGGAGTCTTGGTTTTCTTACCTGGAAAATGGGTGCTCTTATAACCAACTGGAGGGGCGACTATCAGGGATACCTCTTCCACTGGGAGCACGCTCAGGTCTTGGGGAGCCCCACTCTCCCCATCATGGGCTATTTTGGTAAGGAGGAACGGGTGAAGAGAATGTCGTTGTCCTGGGCTTGGGGAGGGGCTGGGAGCCAGAAGGCAGGGCTTTCTGGGTGCTAAGTTCCTTCACAGGGCGATGTCTATGTGGCTGCCAGAGCGAGTCTGTGGGTGTCTGAGTGTGAATCTGCGCCAGTGCCCCTGAGCTGGGCTTGCAGATAAAATGCAGGGCACCCAGATACTGCACGGGATGTACTTACACTGAAGAATCATTTGTCAGAGTCAACCAAGGGGCTTATGTCTTTATTTGCTAGATCTGGCAACCCACCCTGGGTGTCAGAACAGTCTGTCTCAGTGACTGTGAGTGGGTGTGAGTGTGGGCTGTGTGTGCTCAGGGGAGCATGTGTCTCTGGGTGTGAGTTGGTCTTATGCATGAGCATCTGTCCGAAGGTGTCTGTACGTGTGTGTAAGAGTGAGTGCGTCTCTGCCTGAAGTGTGTCTCCAAAGATGTGTATCACTCTGTGTGTGTGTCTGTAATGGAGTGTAAGTGATTGTGAACCTATATGTGTGAATGTGAGGGGCTGTGTGTGGGTGTGTCTGAGTTTGTACCATTCTGCAAGTGTCTATGAGAGTATGTGAGTGTAACAGTTGTGTGTAAGTGTGTGTGTGAGTTTGGGCATGCCCAGGCTGCCTCACCCTTTCCTTCTCCATCAGGCATGCTGGAGGACTGCCTGGAGGAGGAGGCAGCAGCCAGTTGTCCCATGGTTCTCAGAGACCTATTCCATTGGAGCTGGGCTGTTTCAGGCCAAGGCTGTGGCACTGTCACCTGCCTATGGAAGGGGATACAGGACCTCCCCAGCACGGCGGAGAGTCCAATGCACCCTCTGGGCCCACCCCTGCCCTTGGCCCCCAGGCCTGGACATGAATGTCCTGGAGCTCACCGACACACAGGAGACCCCATGCCTCCCAGAGG
Source organism: Nomascus leucogenys (assembly GCF_006542625.1). Taxonomy (NCBI): domain Eukaryota; kingdom Metazoa; phylum Chordata; class Mammalia; order Primates; family Hylobatidae; genus Nomascus; species Nomascus leucogenys. The sequence goes on along the minus strand of NC_044390.1, from coordinate 91,819,274 downwards.
CAGGCCCCAGGGGCGGTGTGGGTGGCACCACGCTGGGGTGGTGCTGAGGTGGCACTGGGGTGGCGCTGGGATGGCACTGGGATGGCGCTGGGAGGGCATTTCTCTTTCCTGGTGGGGTTTGGGCTGCTCCCATTTGCTTTAATGTTGTGCAAAGAGTTTACAACCAGCAAACACCTAGACAGAAGCCCAGGGAAAGAAAGCCAGCCAGTATGCGAGGCAGAGGGGAGACTGCCCGGCAGCCAGGCCCAGTGTGGTGGGAGCCGCCAGACATCGGGGAACACCCAGTGGGCACCAGGCACGGCCCAACCTGCAGCCTCCCAAGGAGGTCACCACGGCCAACACTTGCGCAGCACTTGGTACCTGCTGAGCAGTTTGCACAGCTCACTGCCCAAAGCCCAGAACCAAACAAATTTGTACGCATTTTGGGGACAAACCCTTGCTATATGTGATCAGAACCACAGGAATCAAATAGATTGGAAATCATGGAAGGTCCCTAATCCCCCCGGCAGGCAGGTGACAGTGCCTTGGCTTTGTTTGGCCCAGCCAAACACAACATATTCCTGGGAATCACAGGAAAACTGGCTACTGCCACCACCTCCAGGCAGCCTTCCAGCCTGCCCAGAAGAGAGAAGATGGGATGGCCTGGGCGTGTCCAAACTCACATGCACCTTCCCAGACACTACCATATTTGCACTCACATAGACACAGCCAGATGCATCCCACAGGCCTGGAGAGCAGGGGCCCTAACATGAACCATGGAGAGGCAAGCTCTGTTATTAATCCCATTTTACGCAAAGAGAGACTGAGACCACAGAGGTTATATGACTTACCTGGGGCCACACACCCGGGAAGTGGCAGTGCCGGGATTCACTCAGGAGGCTGGCGCCAGTCCGAACCGCGGCCCCACGTGATGCTTATGACCGTGCGTCCATCCCTCCAAAGATCATGGCGAGGCAGGGGCAGCTTGGGCGCCCTGTGCTGATGGCAGCTTTTAAAAATCTCTGCCTTTTTCCTTTTTCTTTTTTTTACTCAGCTGTGAGTCTCAGCAACGGCAGCGCTAACTCAGCATCACTTCGCGGCATCAAGTCAGCCTTGGGAGGCTGGTATTGTTGCAACTGAGCTTTCAGGTGGAAGGGAGAAAAAGGGGGGGCCAAATGGCTCGTCCTGAGCCCCCTTTCCAGGAAGCCTCTGGAACCTTGGGTCCCCAAAATGGTGCAGTGCTGAATCTGCACAACCTCCCAGGCCAGCCCTGCTGTAGGCATCCTGTGGAACTCAGCATCCTGGGTAGAGAGAGGCTCTTCTCGGAACAACATCTGTCACTTAGACAGACTGGGGGCTCCCCGCAAATGGCCTTTTGGGGTGTTTTCCTGCAGCTGCCTGGGCACGGAGCTGTGCTCCTCACGCCTCAGTTGTCTCGGCTGCCAGCCTCAACTTCCCAGCCTTGAGGACCTTCCTCAATCCCCCCATCCCTGCCTCACAGCTCCTGCAACAGCTGTTCCAGGCACAGAGGAGGGAAACTGAGGTTCGTAGAGAGGTTGAGCTGGTAAGAGGGGAGTGGGGACTCCATGGTGGGCCCTGGGTAGCTGTGACCTTATGTTGTCAGGGTCTGGGCCCCTCTGCTAGATTCAGCTTGGGGCCCCCTGTCTGGGGTCTTCCCCTCCATCCTCCGGGACCCCAGTCCTATCCCTCTGCCCACCCTGTCCTTCTCACCCGCTCTACAACCGAGTTCCAGGACTGAAGGACCAGGGACCTTCCCACCAGCAGGGGCTCACTCAAGGAGAGAAAATTCGTCTCCCGGAGCCTCTGAGGCTAGCCACCCAGGCAGGCCCTTACACACCCCCATGCACCTATGCGCCTCATCTGCCTGTGCCCATATCTGCCTTAAACCTCATCAGGGTTCAAGAACGCAGGTGGCGAAATGTCCAGTTCGTAGGGGTCTAGGTCCTGACCCAGCCAAAAGGACCTGCCAGAAAGCCACGTGGGTGTCCGGGGGAAATGCTCCCGTGGTGGGTACAGCTGGTGCAACGGTCCTGGGGTGGGAATAGCTCGGAGCCCAGTGTGGCTGGACCTGGGTCGGGAGTTAGCCGGGGAGACAGATGGGGTCTGAGAAGTGGGCAGGGACCACTCACATAGGACTCTGCGGGCTGGGGGTGAGTGTGGGGCTTGACTGTATTCTCGGTGTGAAGAGCACGTGTGAAAAGCCTAGCCAAGCCCTTGGTGTTCACGATCACGTTCATCTGCACAGCAGTGCTGGGACTCAGGTGCTCTCAACATCCCCAATTCCCAGATGAGCAAACCGAGGCACAGAGAGGTAAAGTGCTTGCCCAGGTGGCCTGACACACCCCTGTCCCTGCAGATGTTCTGAGGTCGCCCCGGGGCTGGCATTTCCTTCCCTCTGTGGGAGGTGCTCCGCTGCGCCCCAGGTGGGCCCCAGCGGCACTTTCCTTTGAAGTCCCAGCCAGCTGACTGGACCAACCTGTCCCGCGCGCCTTCCTCCTGGACCCTGGCCAAGCCTCAGGGCTGCCGAGGGGAGGGGCAGAGGCCGCAGAACAGGAAGCACGTTTTGTTTTATTTTAAAATGTACACACACATTTCAGTCTTGTATACGTGTAGTTAAATAACTTTTTCAATCGGTACCAATGGGGCACACATTGCAAAGCCTGCATCTCTCCTACTCTGTCTTCAGGGGCCTGCGTGCCCGCCCCAGAAGATCTTCAGTTCCCAGTGTCTGTGTCCTTCCAGGAGTGGCTTAGGAACACACAAGCAGAAATGCACAGATAGAAATACATATTCCTCAAAAGATCAGCGGGAGGGGCCTTCCTGGGTCTTCTCCACCCACTTGGCTTGAAAAATTCTCTCAAACCGTCACCCCAGTCTCATCATGAGAAAAAATCAGACCAATCCCAATGCAGGCGCATCCTGCAGCTCCCTGACCAGCAAGCCTCGAAACTGTCAAGGTCACATGCCTCGAAATTGTCAAGGTCATCAAATCAAAACCAAGGTGAGTCTGAGAAACTGTCACAGCCCGGAGGCTCGGAGGAGCCTTGAGAAGGCCAAAGACAGATGCCACCTGGGGCCCTGGGGAAGAAATGAGATTGAAACAGGCAGATGTCAGTTGATACTAATGTATCCACACTGGTTCCTTAAGTGTGAAAAATGGGCCAGGTGCAGTGACTCACGCCTGTAATACCAGCACTTTGGGAGGCCAAGGCTGGAGGATCCCTTGAGCCCAGGAGTTCCAGACCAGTTTAGGCCACAGAGCAAAACCCTATCTCTAACAACAACAACAAAAAGAATTAGCGAGGCATGGTGGCGTGCACCTGCAGTCCCAGTTACTTGGGAGGCTGAAGCAGGAGTGTTGCTTGAGCCTGGGAGGTTGAGGCTGCAGTGAGCCATGTTTGCACCACTGCACTCCAGCCTGGGTAACAGAGCAAGACACTGCCTCCTCCCGCACAAAATTCTAAACAATGTATCATACTAATGTCAGATGCTAACAATAGGGTAAACTGGGCGTGGAGTATGGGGTGACTGTTCTGTCTTCACAATTATTTTGAGTCTAAAGCCGTTCTGAAAAATAAAGTTTGCTTTTTAAAAGGGTCAATTTTTTCAAAATCTGTCGAGCTAGACACCAAAGACAAATGACCTCACGACCTTTACTACGCATACATTTATCCCCGGGTTTAAAAATACACGGCAGAAACGCCACATGAAACGTAGATCTGGGAGGTCACTCTGCGCCCTGGCCACGGGATGGCTTCATCCTTTGTCACGGCTGCATAGCCACATGCCCAGTGCCCTCGCGATGGACATGGAGCTTGGCTTTCGGCTTTTGCTGCAGTAGTGACCCTACCAGACACATCCTGGCCTGTCCGTGCCTCTGCGCCCCAGGCCAGGACCTCTGCAGAATCGCTTCCTAGAAATGGAACAGCTGCTTCAAAGAGAGCCTGTGAGAACGGTGTGGGTTGTAAGGCAACTCTGCCAGCGACAAGATCATCTTCCAAAGCGGGTGGAGGGAGATGATGTGGATGGGCAAGGAAGGTGAGGTATGGTGATTTCAATACAGGTGGTCAGGGAAGGTTTCTTTGAGGGTGACATTTGAGCAAAGACGTGAATAAAGAGACAGTTGGAGCCATGTGGAGATGTGGGGAGGAGGGTTCCAGGCCAGGGGACCAGTACGTGCCAAGGCCCTGAGGTGGGACTGTTTTTGGTGTGTTTGAGAAGCAGTAGGCTGGAGCGATGTGGCGGTAGGAGAGAGATCACAGGGGCTGGAAGGGGCCAGGTCATGGGGGCCTTCTTCAAAGGAATTGGGGTTTTATTGGGAGCAGGATAGGATATATTTAGGGGCATGGGGACTGGCCCGATGTAGGTTTTGAAAGGACCCCTCTGGCTGCCGGGGGGTGGGGGGCATAGTGAGTTGGGAGACTTGGGGGTTGGGGGGGGGCACCTGCAACCATCCAGGCAAGGGAGGGCAGGGGCTCTGACCAGGGTGTTCCCTGGAAGAGTAGAGGAGGGCAGATTTGATTTTGTTTCACTATGTTTTTTTGAGACAGAGTGTCACTCTGTCGCCCAGACTGGAGTGCAGAGGCATGAGTTCGGCTCATTCCAACCTCTGCCTCCCGGTTTCAAGCGATTCTCCTGCCCTAGCCTCCTGAGTAGCTGGAATTGCAGGCGCCCGCCATGACATCCGGCTAATTTTTGTATTTTTAGTAGAGACAGGGTTTCACCATGTTGCCCAGGCTGGTCTCAAACACCCGACCTCAAGTGATCTGCCCGCCTCGGCCTCCCAAATCTCTGGGATTACAGGCGTGAGCCGCCGCGCCTGGCCTGAGAAGGGCACATTTGGGAAGTACTCTGTTTTGAAGGCGAAGTGAACAGCACTTGCTGAAGTCCACAGTGACTAGGCCTGGGCACAACAGGGATATATTCGTGCCCTTAGGCTGCTGTAACTGGGCGTCACAAACTGGGTGGCTTCAAAAAGCAGACGTTTTATTCCCTCACCATTCTGGAGGCCCGAAGTCCAAGATCAAGGTCTGGGCAGGGCCGTGCACCCTCTGAACTGCGGTGGGCTCTTTCCTTGCCCCCCTCCCAGCCTCTCGCAGCAGCCAGCAATCCCTGGCATGCCTTGGCTTGTGGCTGCATCTCCCAGCGCTGCCGTCACCACGTGACCTTCCCATGTGTCTCTGTCCTTTTTTGATAAGGGCACCGGTCATACTGGATTTAGGGCCTGCTCTACTCCAGCAAGACCTCATCTTAACCAATTACATCTGCAATGACCCTGTTTCCAAATCAGGTCACATTCTGAGGTTTGGGAGTTAAGATTTCCACATATCTTTTTGGAGCGGACACAATTTAACCCAGGACAGCAGGGAGACAGCACCGCAGGCCGAGTGAAGGGGAGGACGGCACAGGCAAAGGGTGAGCCCCCGGGCAGGGGACGGCTGTGGCTCTTGGGCCCTTTCTTCGTGCAAACCTTACTCGTGAAGAAAAGAATGAAGCTGAGTTCTGTAGGACATGGGGAGAAAGAAGCCCTGACCCACCCCAGTCCAGCTGAAAGCCTTCTCCCCGCAAATTGCCAATTGCCCCCAAGACCTCCGTCCCTACCTCACTTCCCTTGCTCCCTCCTTCCGGTTCAGGCTGCCAGACCCTCTTATCACCCACACACACAGCTTCCTTTTTAGCCCAAAGGTCGTTATTTTAACACCTGTTGGGAAAACAAGCAGGTTACTCCCAGGGGGTGGGGAAGAGGAGGGAAGAGGGGAGATGCTATTTGTAGGGCTGACACCTGCCCCCTGCCCCTCAAGGCAAGGCAAGAGCAGAAGCAGGGGCCAGGCACGCCTCTCCCCTGTTTCCTGACCTCTGGAGCCGTTCTAACTCCAGCTGCCTTCACTGCTTAACAAACCAGCCCCAAACTTCGCAACTTAAAACAACAGCTGCCACTTATTTGCTCAGAATTCTGCAATTTGGGCAGGACCCGGCATCAGGGTGGTCCCCACCCCACGTGTGTTATCTGGGGGACTCAGCTGGGGCTGGATGGCCCAGTATGGCGTCACCCACATTGTTTAGCACTGGAGCTGGGTACACTCCTCTCTCTCCCCTTGTAACTCATCTCCCAGGCTTCACTCTGTCCTTGCGCTCTCTCCCTCTTCTAGAATCTGGCCTGAGCTACTTTGCGGGCCAGTTGGATTCCAAGAGAGAGAAAATAGAAATCGCCAGGTCTCTTAAAGCTTAGTCCAGAACTGCAGGGAGTCACCTCCACAGCATCCTAGGGGTCAAAGGATTCACAGAGCCTGCCCACTTTCAAGGGGCGGGGACACAGACTCCGCCTCTCATGGGAGAGGTTGCAGGCCCCTGCAGGGAGGGGGAGCATTGCTGGCAGCCATCTTCGCAGGCAACCCTCACACTCCTCCATTTGGCCTCCAGCTGGCCTGGCAAGGCACCAGAGGCTGCAGAGGAAAGCACATCCCACCTGTGAGATACCAACAAGATACCCGGGCTCTGAAGAGTCTTAAAAAAAAAGCAGGCCGGGCGCGGTGGCTCAAGCTTGTAATCCCAGCACTTTGGGAGGCCGAGGCGGGCGAATCACAAGGTCAGGAGATCGAGACCACGGTGAAACCCCGTCTCTACTAAAAAAAAAATACAAAAAATTAGCCGGGCGTCGTGGTGGGCGCCTGTAGTCCCAGCTACTCGGAGAGGCTGAGGCAGGAGAATGGCGTGAACCCAGGAGGCGGAGCTTGCAGTGAGCCGAGATTGCGCCACTGCGCTCCAGCCTGGGCGACAGAGCGAGACTCCGTCTCAAAAAAAAAAAAAAAAAAAGCAAGGAGCGGGGGTATGATATCCCACCAAACAGCAAACACCCAAGCCACTTGGCACTGCACTCTAACTGGGAGGCTGAACATACAAATTAGATGTTTATAAGAAGAAACAGTCATTAGAACTCGAGAACTAGAGGAGAAATAAACATCATTTCAAGATATTTGACTAATTTGGCTCTGAGCTCTGCCCGCCTGTGGATGTGCTGGTTTCTGGCTTGCGGGGACGCCTGTGTATCTGTGCATGCTTCTTGTTAGCCCTCTTGGTTACGTGTCCTTACTGAGTGCCAAAGTCTCCTGCTTTGTAAAATGGGGATAATAGCAACACCCAACTCAAGGGTGTTGGGAGAGTGAAACAAGGAAATACACACAAATTGATTAAAACAGAGCCTGGCACCTATAGTAAGTGCTCAAGAAATGTGAGCAATACTCTTCATTTGCTCACATATTCATTCGTTCAGCAAATATGCAGAGGGCCCCAGCCAGGGGAGGCCCTGTGCCTAGTGTTAGGGATCGAAAGACAGTGAGATTCCTCACGCCAGCTGATGCCAGGCACATGGTGGGCGCCCAGGAACAGATTTCTTGAAGAATGAATGTACGGGGCATGGACTTTGCCTTCAAGAGCTGTGGCCTGGGGAGGAGACAGACTTGTAAATAAATCACTGCAAACGCTGTCATGATAAATGCAAAGCAGTTCCAGCTATAAATTTCACCCAAAGTACAGTAAAAGGACCGGCCCTCATGGTGGAATTTCAGAGACAGAAGCCAAGGCAGGGAAAAGTGCTGCGGGAATGAGGCCCTCTTAGATGCTTTGAAATTGTACCAGCAAGACCACAGCCCCTGAACCCAGCTGGGAGTGGAGACAGCAGGGCAGGGAAGCCCTCACACCATGGATGATGAGAGGTACACACTTTGGAGGACTTAGGCCACTGGGCTGGGTGACCCTGGCCATCCCCCTGCCTCAGGGTCCATGGCCCCCAAACCAGGGGCTCTTGGTTTCCAGCAGGAACTGCAGGTGGCACGGAAGGGCCTGCAGGATGGGCTGCCGTGGCAGGCGGGTTTTAGAGCGAGTGGCTTCTGAGTCTGTCTGTGCAAGTTAATGAGTGGCTCTGGACATTTAATCAAAACCAGACATCTCCTCACGGCTGTCTGCTGCGAGTGGCGCTGGTGTCTGCAGAGGTTCTTCCACAGGCTACAGAGGGGGCCTGAGTGTTTTCAGGGGCTCTGGCCAAGACGGGGGTGGTCTGCAGACCGCAGCACCTGGGACTTGAGTGGAGGCCCCATTTCCAGTCCCCACCAGCTGCCAGAACCCCTGAGTGTGCATCTAAAATGGAGCCGCCCCCCGCCAAGGCCCCTGTGTAATTTGCAGGGCCTGGTGCAAAATGGAAACACAGGATCCTATGCTCAAAAATGATGAAGGATTTCCAGATGAGAACAAGAAAGCATCGAACCAAACGTGGTTTCTGACTGTGGGGCCCTCGGTGTGGCAGGCTCAGAAAACTGAGCTGAAAAAGATACAAAAGACGATTGTTGGGGAGCTCTTCACTTTGGCCTCAACAAGCAGTGCTGAGTGCCTTGCTGGCTGTGGTGTCAAGCTGCGGTCAGTGCCTTGCATCCAAGAGGTGCTGAATAAATGCTCATTCCCAGAATTGAGTTGTATTGTGCAGATGGCACTGGGAAGACACGCCCTCGTCCTCTGGGGCCTGCTGCGGCCCCTCCCTGCCCTGGCTGCTCATCGGTGGAGACAGAAGGGTGAGAGGCAGACGGAGAAGAGGAAGCATTAACACTTCCCTCCTGGAAGCCCCGAGAATGCTGGAGGGGCACATGGGACCCAGCTGCGGACAGAGGTCCCAGAGGTAGAATGATGAGCAGTTACCTCCCACCCAGCCCAAAGGGACCACACCAGATCCATGGGAATAAATAAGACCCACCTCCCTCTCTGGCCTCCCAGGCCCTCTGAGACCTGGCCACCGCCACTGTCCCCATCTTCCACTGTGCTCTGGCCTCACGGGCCTCCTTGTTTCCTGGACATTGCAAGCTTGTTCTGAACTCGGAACCTCCGTACTTGCAGTTCCTGCTACCAAGTCTTCTCTCCCCCAAGACATAGGCTCAGCTCCTCTCCTTATTCTGGTCTCTGTCCGAATAGTGCAAGTGTCCCCATGTTGCAGCCCCTCCCTGGTGTTCCTTCACCCCCTTCCTTCGGCTCTATCTTTCCCTGTGGCCCTCAGCATCATATTTTGTATTCACCGTCTCTCTCCCTCTAATGTCAGCTTCCTGGAGGCAGAGACCTCTTCTGTCTTGATTATCTTTGTGCTGCCAAAACTGTGATTATCCCCAAATGTTAGTCAGCTCCCCGATTTCACCAATGGGAAGGTACCTCCCTCAATGTTTTTGGTAAACTTACATATAAAACTTTGAGTGGGGGCGTATAAAGTAAATAGTCCAAAGTTCACTTGCACATTTCTATTAGTGGTAGAGTTACACATGCCTGTTGATGCCTATTTAAGGTCATATGTTGGCTGGGCACAGTGGCTCATGCAGGTAGTCCCAGCACTTTGGGAGGCTGAGGTGGGAGGATCGCTTGAGGCCAGGAGTATAAGATTGGGCAACATAGGGAGGCTCCTCTACCAAAAAAAAAAAAAAAAAAAAAAAGCAGGCATAGTGGCAGCGTGCACCTGTGGTTTCAGATACCAGAGAGGCTAAGGTGGGAAGGTTGCTTGAGCACAAGAGGTTGAGGTTTCATAGAGCTATGATCTTCACTGCACTGCAGCCTGGGCAACAGAGCCAGTTGACCCTGTCTGTAAAAAACAATGAATTAAAAAGTCACATGTAGCTGGGCACAGTGGCTCATGCCTGTAATCCCAGCACTTTCGGAGGCTGAGGCTGGCAGATTGCTTGAGGTCAGGTGTTTGAGACCAGCCTGGCCAACATGGCAAAACCCCATGTCTACTAAAAATACAAAAATTAGCTTGGCGTGGTGGTGTGTGCCTGTCCTCCCAGCTACTCGGGAGGCTGAGGCACGAGGACCACTTGAACCTGGGAGGCAGAGGTTGCAGTGAGCCAAGATTAAGATCATGCCACTGCACTCCAGCCTGGGCAACAGAGCAAGACTCCGTCTCAAAAAAAGAAAAAAGAAAAAAGAAAGTCACATATGACATAAGTAACACAGCACATTAAGATACATTTCTTTGTGTTCCATTCTTACATTCATAAAATCATGTTCTCCCAACTCGCCGCCTGTGTCTTTGACACGGTGTCTTTGAGTCATCAAACAGCATTTGGTGGGCCCCATCTGTTCCCCTCATGTCTAGAACTTTGGAGACATGGCATTTTTTGAATCTGCCTATGACGCAGCTACTGGAAATTTTATCCCAGGCCGCAAATATCCTTTTGCATAAATTAGGACATTGGTTGTTTCATTTGTTTTGTGGGTGTATATTATTGATGAGTTCCAGCAAGTAACCACGTACTGTGTTACTTTTTAAAGCGATCTTTAAAAGGGTTGTTTAGAGTGATATCCAATACGTATGAATGCGAAGTCATACCCCCGGAATAATGGCTACATCTGATGACATTTCTTGACTGTCTCTGTATAAATGATTCCGAGGCCGGGCACGGTGCCTCACGCCTGTAATCCCAGCACATTGGGAGGCCGAGGCGGGTAGATCATGAGGTCAGGAGATCGAGACTGTCCTGGCCAACATGGTGAAACCCTGTCTCTACTAAAAATACAAAAATTAGCCAGGTGTGGTGGCACATGCCTGTAATTCCAGCTACTTAGGAGGCTGAGGCAGGAGAATCGCTTGAACCCGGGAGATGGAGGTTGCAGTGAGCCGAGATCACACCACTGCACTCCAGCCCGGCGACAGAGCGAAACTCTGTCTCAAAAAAATTTTAAAAAAAGATTCCGAGATGAGACTTAACAGGAATCCTAGGCCGCATAGTTTGAGATTGTTTCAGGATAAGGCTGGCATTCTCACCTGGCCGTATTTAGAATCACCTGGGGGAGATTTTAACATACATAGATGGTTCTAGGTTTCACCCCTAAATCAGCAGACTCAAAAATCTTAGAGGGGGACATCTGTATTTCTAAAAATCATCTAGGCAGGCTGAGACCCATGAGGCTAATTTTGATATGACAAACCAGTTCCCAAAGTGTGGTCCCTGAGTTAGCAACATCAGCCATGCCTGGGAACTTGCTAGAAATGAGATTTTCAGCCCCACCCCAAACCTGATGAACTGGACACTCGGGAGAGGGGCCCAGCAGTGTCCCTTTTCATAAGCCCTCCAAGGGATTCGATGCTTGTTTAAGTTGTTCTAAAGCAGGCTTTGATGTTTTTTAAAAATAAAAAGATGGCCCAGTTGTGGTGGCTCACACCTGTAATCCCAGCACTTTAGGAGGCTGAGGTGGGCGGATGTCTTGAGGTCAGGAGTTTGAGACCAGCCTGGACAACATGGTGAAACCCTGTCTCATGCTAGGCACGGTGGCTCACGCCTATAATCCCAGCACTTTGGGAAGCCGAGGCAGGTGGATCATGAGGTCAGGAGATGAGACCATCCTGGCTAACACGGTGAAACCCCGTCTCTACTAAAAAATACAAAAAATTAGCCAGACGTGGTGGCGGGCGCCTGTGGTTCCAGCTACTTGGGAGGCTGAGGCAGGAGAATGGTGTGAACCCGGGAGGCAGAGCTTGCAGTGAGCCGAGATCGCGCCACTGCACTCCAGCCTGGGCGACAGAGCGAGACTCCGTCTCAAAAAAAAAAAAAAAAAAAGGAACACTGTCTCTACAAAAAAATACAAAAATTAGCCAGGGGTTGTGGCATGCACCTGGAGTCCCAAGTACTCAGGAGGCCGAGGGAGAGGACTGCTTGAGCCCGGGAGGCCAAGGCTGCACTTAGCCAGAATTGTGCCACTGCACTCCAGCCTGGGCAAAAGAGTGAGACCCTGTCCCCGCAACCCAAAAAATAATAATAATAATAAGTAAGTTAATGAGAAAGAATCAAGAGAAAAGAAGCTTCATAAGGACTGAAATATCAGGTTACTCCTGTTTTTCTGAGGGAAACTTTCAGGGGTTCAGAGAGCTCACCATATATTCAGAGAGGTATGCTGCTGTCTGTTGAGGGAGTGGAATTCATGTGGCTTCCATGTCTTGAGCACTCTCTCAGCACCACACAGCAGGGTAGATGCTTTGCACCACGTCCCAGTGAGATGGGTTCGATTATTATTCCTAGTCTACAGATGAGGAAACTGAGGTCAGAGAGAAAGTTCTTTGCCCAAAGTCCCACACTTGGGAATGCCAGTGGGTACTCCATCCTAGGGCTGGTCCCCAAGCACAGGCTACTTACTGTGACACCTCTCCACTGCAGGGGATGGGGTTCCTGGGTCAGTGCAAGACCCCAGCCTATGGCCTCCTCCGTCTTAACGCCGTCAGGGGTATACTGGCCCAGGCCCCAGCTGCCAGGAGGGACTCCCCTCTGGCCTCAGGGGGCTTGCTAAGCAGCAAGGCTTTGTCATCCCAAGCCCAGGTTGGGCTGAAGGCTCCCTCTGAGGCTTGCATTAAAGAGATTCAGCTGAGAAGCCTGATGAGGCAGGGAGCTTGTCACCCCTAAAATGCAGGCATGTCAATGTCATTACCCCTCAAGGAAAATAAAAGCCACAGCGAGAAAGCACAACACACCAATGAGGGAGGCTGGCATTAGAAAGGCTGGTAATACTAAGTGCTGGTGAGGATGAAGGGCAACTGCAAATCCCACACACTGCTGGTGGTATGCAAAACGACAAAGCCAGCCTAGAAGGCTGTTTGGTAGTTTTTTATAATGTTAAACAAACACTTACAACATGACCCAGCTAGTCACCTCCTAGGCCTATATCCAAGAGAAAGGGAAACATATACTCACACAGACACTTAGATGCAAAAGTTCATAGCAGCATTACTCATGATTGCCCAAACTGGAAACAGCCCACATTCTCATCAATGGTGAATGAATAACCACACTGCGGCAAATACCACAGAATACTGTTCAGCAATCAGAAGTAATGAACTACTGATATGTGCAACACATATCAGTAGTTTATTGTGATGAACTAGTGATTCATTATGTTTTTGATGCATCTCAAAAACATCATGCTGGGTGAAATAAGCCAGATCTAAAGCAATGCATACTACCCAACAATCCAATGGTGGTTCCAATTCTGTGACATTCTAGGGCAAACAAATCTAAGCTATCAAGAGAGATCAGATGAGCAATCAGTCGCCGGGAGTTGTGGCAAGGGCAGGGTAGACCACACGGGGCAGGAGGGAGCCTCCTGGGATATAGTCACATCATGACTGCAGTGGGGATTACACAACTCTGACAATTCATCAAGCCACACATATATTAGGGGCTCATGTGTTTTTCTTTATACAGGATAGACAATTTTTCTTTGTCTTTCCAACTTTTATTTTAGGTTCAAGGGGTCCATGTGCAGGTTTGTTACATGGGTAAATTGTGTGTCTCAGGGTTTGGTGTACAGATAATTTTGTGACCCAGGTAATAAGCCTAAAACCAGATAGGTAGTTTTTTGATCCTCACCCTCCTCCTGCCCTACATCCTCAAGTAGGCCATGGTATCGGTTGTTCCTGTCTTTGTATCCATGTGTACTCAATGTTAGTCCCCACTCACAGGTGAGAACATGCAGTATTTGGTTTTCTGTTCCTACATCAATTCGCTTAGCATAATGGCCTCAAGCTCCATCCATGTTGCTGCAAAGAACATGATTTTGTTCTTTTTTAAGGCTGCATGGTATTCCATGGTGTGTATGTACCACGTTTTCTTTACCCAGTCTACCATTGACGGGCATCTAGGTTGATTCCATGTCTGTGATTGTGAATGGTGCTGTGATGAGCATACACAGGCATGTGTCTGTACAGTAGAACAATTTATATTCCTTTGGGTATATACCCAGTAATGGGATTGCTGGGTTGAATGGTAGTTCTATTTTAAATTCTTTGAGAAACCTCCACACTGCTTTCCACAGTAGCTGAACTAATTTACTTTCCTACCAGCAGTGTATAAGTGTTCCTTTTTCTCTGCAACCTTGCCAACATCTGTTTTTTTTTACTTTTTAATAATAGCCATTCTGCAAAACCTAAACCTATAAAAACCCTAGAAGGAAACCCAGGAAATACCACTGTGGACATCGGCCTTGGCAAAGACTTCATGACAAAGACTTCAAAAGTCTTTTTTTGTTTTGTTTTTTTTTTGAGACAGAGCCTTGCTTTGTCACACAGGCTAGAGTGCAATAGTGCAATCTCAGCTCACTGCAAACTCCGCCTCCTGGATTCAAGTGATTCTCATGCCTCAGCCCCCCAATTAGCTGGGATTACAGGCATGCACCACCACACCCAGCTGATTTTTGTATTTTCAGTAGAGGCTGGGTTTCGCCGTGTTGACCAGGCTGGTCTCAAACTCCTGGCCCCAAGTGATATGCCGGCCTTGGCCTCCAAAAGTGCTGGGATTACAGGTGTTAGCCACCGCACCTGGCCTCAAAAGTCTTTGATGAAGACTCAAATTGCAATACAAACAATAATTGGCGAGTAGGACCTAATTAAACTAAAGAGCTTCTGCACAGCAAAAGAAACCATCAACAGAGTAAACAGACAACCTACAGAATGGGAGAAAATATTCACAAAGTATGCATCTCACAAAGATCTAATATCCAGAATCTATAAGGAGCTTAAACAAATCAGCAAGCAAAAAACCAAACAACCCCACTAAAAAATGGGCAAAGGACAGGACAGACCCTTCTTAAAAAAAAGATATACATGCAGCCAACAAGCATATGAAAAAAAGCTCAATCATTAGGGAAATGCAAATCAAAACCCAATTTTTAAAAAAGACTTCTAAAAATGCCTGTGTACTACTCATTTCTGCTTCACAGAACAGCCCTCCATCCAAAGCTCCTTGAATATGGTCCCGTCCTATAAGGTGGGGTCCAGCTCCCAGGCCCTGAGGGTCTGGCTGGGGTTGGCACAGGTTAGTAGTTTCTCCAGAGGAGGGCAAAGCATAGGCTCTTTCTGGCCATTGTCACCAACACTGTGCTCTCCACTGGGCTCTAGGAAACTCTCCTGGACCCTGAGTTTGTAGCCCCCAGAAGCAGCTCCTCAAATCTGCCTCGTGAGCCTGGACTTAGGATATGTAAGGACCATGGGGACCACAGTCCAGCAATTGCATGCTGCACTGAACTTTGCAAGGCCCCTCGGCAGGGGCATTTTGTGAACTTGTGGGGTGCTTTTGGTTTTTGCCATCACCAGGGGCACTGAGGGCTTTTAGTGGTTGGAGGCTAGGGGTGCTAAACTTCCCCTAAAATAAAAAATGGTCTTATCCCTTATGCCATTTTTCAAATCTCCACTCATCATTTTTTGGTGAAGACACTGTTTATAATAAGCCAGATCTAGAACCTAACTCAGTTGCATAAATAAACTGAAAATATTTTTTGACAAGGTATCTGTTGAGCACTGGGTTTTCCAGGAATAGAATGAATGTGTAAATTGAGGGAGGAATGTACTCAGTTTTGCTCAGAGCTATGCCAAGAGCTGGGCACCATTTGGGCAAATCACATCACCAATGAACCGCCAACAACACTCACCTGTGCCAGTCTGCACATTACCTGTGCCGCTCATGGTAATTCTATTCAGAGGTGCAAACATCTGATGACTCGTTATCCAGAATAGTTGCATTTGAGCATATACTTACAGAAATATATATTATAATTTTGAGACAGGTTCTTGCTCTGTCACCCAGGCTGGAGTGTAGTGGCATGATCATGGCTTACTACAGGCTTGACCTCCCATGCTCAAGTAATCCACCCACCTCAGCCTCCCAAGTAGCTGGGACTGCGAGTGTGCACCACCCCACCCAGCTAATTTTTAAATTTTTTGTAAAGATGAGTCTCACTATGCTGGCCAGGCTGGTCTCAAACTCCTGGTCTCAAGTGATCCTCCCTCCTGGGCCTCCCAAAGTGCTGGGATTGCAGAGATGAATCATGTGCCCAGCCAATACGTATTATATTGTTATGAATGACTTTCTTTAACATTACAGATAGAGCATAATGTGTGTGTGTTTGTGTGTGTGTGTGTGTGTGTGTGTATTTTTTGGCAGTACAATGTATAAGTAGCTCCTATCAGTCACGAATCACATTTCAGGATAGTAGAGGAGACATTTCAAACATTTGTTAGGAAAAGGAACACTGAGTTCAAGAGAATTCTCCAGCAAGTGCCTAAAGAGGCATGCATAAGAGTTTTCATTGTAGCCTTGTTCATAATTGGGAAAAATTGAGCACAATCCACGTGCCCATCAATAGGTGGGTGAATAAATGAATTGTGGCTTGCTCAGCTAATGGAATATAATACAGCAGTGGAGATGAATGAACTTGATCCATGCTTATCAATGTGGCTTGCTGTAAAAACAGTAACAGACAGAAAATTCCAATTACAAAATAATTCATGCAATAGTATACCATTTAGGTCAGGTTTTAAACCATATGAAATGATGCTGTAGATTGTGAATGGATGCATTCAAATGGAGCAAATCCTCACCCACTGGAAGGAAATTTACACTGGAATCTCAGGATGGTGGTCACGTCTGTGGAGGGAAGGGATGCATTAGAGGCGGGGGGCCATCAGTAATGTGTGGTTGCTTTAAACATGTATCCAAGGCTGTTCTGGCAGAGTAGACCTTTGGTAAACCTTGGAGGCAGGTGCATGAAGTGATCATGATGCAATTCTTGGTTCCTTGGGGGATGCTTAAAATATGATAGTAATAAGCAAAACCAATGCAGCAGGAGTTGCTCAGCCCTTGTGAAAACTGACAAGACCAAGAGAAGCCATGTCAGACCTGAGGGCTTCTCTCCCAGGGTCATGGTGGAGTGGAAGCCATGACCAGCCCTCCCTCCCTCCCTCTCTCCCTTTCTTCTTTCCTCCCACCTTACCCTCCTGAGTAGCTGGGATGACAGGTGTGCACCACCATACCCAGCAAAGTTTTAAAATTGTTTATAGAGATGGGGTCTCAGTATGTTACCCAGGCTGGTCACAAAATCCTGGGCTCAAGCAATCCTCCTGCCTCAGCTTCCCAATGGAGGCCTGCGATGATGGGTGCTGCTGACCTGTGCACAGCCGTTGACAGCTTGCAGAGCACCTCCAGCTGTGGCTTCTCATTTGACTTACCTGCTCAGTAGGCACCATTGGTCTATTTCACTCAAGAGGAAGCTGTCTCACAGAGAGGCAAAGCCATTTGCTCAAGGTCACACAGTGAGCAGTGCAAGCCCGTTTGACTCCGGACCTGGAGCACGTCCCATGCCATCTCCCTGCCTCCTTCCCAGACCCTCCTCCGAGCCCTCCGTCCTACTCTGTGCACTTGTCTCTTATGCAAGGCCAGAAGCTCCCCAGAGGCAGGGCTTGCAGTTGAGAATCTGGCTTCTGGGGTCAGCCACTCACAAGCTGTGTGACCCTGGGCAAGTGACTTACCCTCTCTGGGCCTTCGTCTCCACAGCTATTAAGTGGGGTTGTTTCATCCAACCTTACAGGGCTGTTGTAAAGATCAACAGCAATGAATATGAAGTGCTCGATAGTGGCTGCCACATAGCAAGCTCTAAAGGGTGAAAAATTCCCATTCATCTTTGTGTTTCCCCCAAGAGTCCAGAGGGGCACCCAGTGCCTCCCTCACTTATCAGCTAAAATGCCTTGGTTGGGAGTCATGGAAAACTCAAATCGGATAGGCTTTGTTGATAGGCAAATTATTGGCACACACGGCAAGAAGCCTGGACCCAGTGGGTCCCGGACATGGTGGCCAGGCTCTGGCTCCATCTGTGCAAAGGCTGAGTGGTGGCATTCTCCTTGGGGAGGCAGCCGTCACACACCCAGGGTTGGATTCGTACAGAACAAAGACGTTTTCGCC
Organism: Nomascus leucogenys; assembly: GCF_006542625.1. Classification (NCBI taxonomy): domain Eukaryota; kingdom Metazoa; phylum Chordata; class Mammalia; order Primates; family Hylobatidae; genus Nomascus; species Nomascus leucogenys. Next base: position 91,801,530 of record NC_044390.1, on the reverse strand, counting down.
AGGAGGCCTCAGGAGATGTCTTTCACACATCATTGGCCAGAATGAGGGTGAACATCTGCTCCAAATCAAATTCAGCCAGGAGGAAGGTGCCAGGCCTGAGAGGCTGGTCAAACGCCACGCCTTGTAGGGAAGGGAGGTTCCACAGTAAGACAAAACTTTCTGATCAGAAGATTCCAAAGAAGGATTCATTATAATCTTACAAAGGGCCAGGCACATGGCTCGCGCCTGTAACCCCAGCACTTTGGGAGGCCAAGGTGGGAGCATCACTTGAGCCCAGGTTTGAGACCAATGTGGGCAACACAGCAAGACCCCATCTCTATCAAAATTAGCCCAGTGTGGTGGCACATGCCACCTGTGGTCTCAGCTACTCAGGAGGCTGAGGCAGGAGGATCACTTGAGACCAAGAGGTTTAGGCTGCAGTGAGTTATGATTGCATCGCTACCCTCCTGCCTGGGCAACAGAGTGAGACCCTGTCTCAATCATCCTCATCATTATCGTCATCATCATCGTCATCATCACCATCACCTCACATAGACAAAGGTCTATGCATAGGCAGCTGCAGGATTGGCTGCTTGAGGCTGTCAGCAAAGACCAAGACCCTTCCTTCTGGTGTCATTGGCCATGTTCCCTCCTCATCCAAAATGCCACTGGGGTCAACTGCTTCATTTGATTGTGTTTGAGGCTGGAAAAAGAAGTAGGAAAACCTTCCCTGCATGCCTCGCTCTTTAATCATGGAGAGAAAAACCTTCCCCAGACTCCTGTTAGGTCCCATGGGACAAAACGAGGTCCTGGGGGTCTCTCCACACAGAGAATGCATGCGGTCAGGCTCCTCATAGGCAGAGCCTGAGGCAAGGATTTCTGTACAAGCCATTTATTAGGAAGGTAGCAGTCGGGGACAGGCGGGAAGAGAGTGGGGAAACAGGAAGGGGACAAGGGGAAGAAGCCAGGCAAAGGATCCCTCGGGAGCTCTGGGGCATCAGTGTCAGCCCAGACAGTCCCACCTTGAGGCGAGGCCAGGCTTTCAGGCCCCGCACCAGCCAGTCCTTGCCAGGCGGCCGGCCTAGGTGGGTAAACTCCAGGCAAGGAAGGAGCAGGCTTAAGGGCCCAGAGTCAACCCTCAAAGGAAATCGAGGGTGCAAGACACAGCAGCAGAGTGGCCCAGGCCCCAGGGGTGCAGGCTCTGCTGGATACGAAGGTGTCCAGGCAACCAGCGCAGGGCAGAATTGGGGCTTCCTGCCGGGGAGAGCAAGGAGCTGGAATGTTCAACTTCGGGGCGAGAGACAGGCTCCCCATCGGAAACAAGAAGAGGGAAAGGCATGTGGGTGGAGAAACAGCAGGATCTGCCGCAAGCCCGATCCACCAGATGAACCACCTCTGAACACGGTTGTCCTGCTCAGGACAAGAGGAAAAGGCGGTCATGCCAGGCCACAGCAAGCCCTGTGGCCCTGTCCCCCGCCACTTCCCATCCTCTGAGGGGCTTTCTGGGGCCCCTCTGCCAACTCAGCGCCCTCGGCTTCTTCCGGCTTGAGAGCCAGCAGAACTGAGACTGTGCCCTTCGAAAAGGGAAGCTCTGTCAGCCACCACCTCGCGACACTTGTCTCAGAAGAGTAGAGCGATGAGAGATGGCGGCGAGAATTCTCTTGACTTACATCTTCGCTGGGTGCCCTGAAAAAAAAAATACTCAAGGTTACAAATGGATGACGGGCTGTGGTCTATGCATTCTCTTGAATGTCTTTTGCAATAATAAAGGGGAAGGTTGTTAGCACAAGGTGGGTGGTAAGAAGCTAATTATGGCGCTGGAGGATCAGAGGTGTGAGGAGAGGCCAAATTGGAGCCCCAAGTGGCGTCTGAGCGAGGAACTGTGAATTATTACGGGTGTGGTAGGGCTGGTGCCGGCTTGCTCTGCGGCAGAGCTGAGTTGCTTGGTCACTTTGCCCGGGCACAAATGCCCAGACAGGTACCTTTGAACTCCTGGCCCCTGCGTGCTTTCTTCCATCCCGAAATGTGTGACAGACGCAGGAGGAACTGTAGAAAATTGAGGTGCCCGAGGAGATGGGAGGTGGAGTTTTTCTCTGTTTTTTTGACTCAGTAGCTTTGGCGGTTTGGCCTGGATGCACATTCTCTTTGCTGACGGCCGGGCCTTTGGCGGGGGCTGCTGGTTCTGGTGCCCTGCTGGGGCCATGTGGAAGGAGAGGGGAGATTGGGGGCAGAGGTTGTGCAGGTCAGAGTGTGGGGAGGGAACAGGAGGCCGAGGTGGGAAGTTAAAGTCCCACCAAGGTCCTTGGGCTGGGACTTTTGCCAAGAGAGGAAGGCCGGATGGCAGAAATGACTCAGGGTGAGACATCCCCAACACAAAAGCTAGAAGGCTTTCCAGACCATGGTGACCAACTCATCGTGATTGCCTGGGACTTCCCAGGATTTAGCATTGAGGTTCTGTATCCTGGGAAGACCCTCAGTCCTGGGCAAACTGGGATGATGGGTCACCCAATTGCAGACACCCCAAATTCCCAAGCAAGAGAGCAGGGTCCAGAGGTGGAGGACACGGCCTCGGAGTCCAGCCAAGCCGGGGCTGAATCCTGCCGCCCCCACCAGCCCTGAGAAACTTTGGCCAAGGGACTCCTCCCTGAAAGATGGGAAGAAAAGTTACCTCGAAGAATCATTTGGGGAAGTGAATGGAATAAAGCAGGAAGCCTAAGTGCCTGGAAGAGAGTGAGGGCTCAGAAATGTCAGGGATGGGCTGGGTGCAGTGGCTCATACTGTAATCCCAGCACTCTGGGAGGCCGAGGCGGCGGATCACTTGAGGCCAGGAGTTCGAGACCAGCGTGGTCAACATGGGTATGGTAGGGCTGGTGCTGGCTTGCTCTGCGGCACAGCTGAGTTGCTCTGAGTTTTTTCAGGGCACTGTCTCTACTAAAAATACAAAAATTAGCTGGGTGTGGTAGTGGACGCCTGTAATCCCAGCTACTCGGGAGGCTGAGGCAGGAGAATTACTTGAACCTGGGAGGTGGAGGCTGCGGTGAGCGAGATCGCCCCACTGTACTCCAGCCTGGGTGACAGAGCAAGACTCTGTCAAGAAAAAAGAAAGAAAGAAAGAAAGAAAGAAAGAAAGAAAGAAAGAAAGAAAGAAAGAAAGAAAGAGAAAGAAAGCAGGAAGGAAGGAAGGAAGGAGAAGGGAAGGAAGGAAGGAAAGAAGGAAGGAAGGAGAAAGAAAGAAAGAGAGAGAAAGAAAGAGAGAGAAAGAAAAGAAAGAAAGAAAGAGAAAGAAAGAAAGAAAAGAAAGAAAGAGGGAGGAAGGGAGGGAGGGAAGGGAGGGAAGGAAAGGAAGAAAAGGAAGGAAATGAAGGAAAGGAAGAGAGAGAAATGTCAGGGATATTTGTTGTGTGGGGTGGTGGCTGTGTTCTTATCGCCAACCGTGGAGACTGAGATGAAGGCCTCTGGCAGATGGAAATTATCAAAGAGGGGACTGCCCTTGACTTTTGGAAAGAAATGCAGATCAGGGGAATGTGCACAAAGACAGAGATAGTTACTACAGCATCGAGAGGGATGAGAAGACGGGTGCACGCTGCATCACCATCAGTCCGGGGCTGGCTGGTGAGTTAGGGTCTATCCATCCAGGGGACTACAATGGTCTCAAAAACAAATGTGGATTCTACATAAACTGATGTGGAACGAGCTCCAATACTGATTGCTTAGTGAATATTCAAGAGGTAAAATGGGGTGTATAGTAGGTTGTGTTTGTGTAAAAAAGGTAGATATTATTTGCTGTCAGGAAAAGGTAAATCAAACTACAATGAGATACCACTTCATACCCATTAGGAAGGATGGTTGTAATAATAATTTGAAAAAACAAAAAATAACAAGTGTTGGTGAGGATGTGGAGAAATTGCAACCTTCATGCATTGCTGGTAGGAATATAAATGGTGCAGCCACTGTGGAAAACAGCATGGTGGCTCCTCAAAATAACATAGAATGACCCTACGACCTAGCAATTCCCCTCCTGGGGCTATATCCAGAAGAATTGAACACAGGTACTCAAACAAATACTTGCACATAAATGTTCATAGCAACACTGTTCACAATAGCCAAAAGGTGGGAACAACCCAAATGTCCATCAACAGATGAATGGGTCAACAAAGTGTGGTCTATCCATACAATGGGATACTTTTTAGCCACAACAAGGAATGAATCCCTGATGCAAGCTGCAACACAGATGAACCTTGAAAATATTATGCTAAATGAAGGAAGCCACATATAGAAAAACAAATATTGTATGAATCCACTTATACAAAATGTACAGAATAGACAAATCCATAGAGACAGAAAGTAGACTGGTGATTGCCGGGGGCTGGAGAGGGGCTGAGGGAGACGTGGAGATGCTGCGTAATGGGTACAGGTTTCCTTCTTGAGTAATGAAAATGTTTTAGGCCGGGGCGCAGTGGCTCATGCCTGTAATCCCAGCACTTTGGGAGGCCAGGATGGGAGGATCACTTGAGCCCAAGGATTGGAGACCAGCCTGGGCATCATAGTGAGACCCTGTCTCTACAGAAAAAATTTAAAATGAGCCAGGTATGGTAGCAGGTGCCTGTGGTCCCAGTTATTTGGGAGGCTGAGGTGGGAGGATCACTCGAAACCCAGAAGGTCAAGGCTGCAGTGAGCTAGGATGGCACCACTGCACTGCACACCAGCCTGGGTGACAGAGAGAGCCGCTGTCTCAAAAAAAAAAAAAGAAGTAAGCTCCCCAGGTGAATTTTAAAAGAATAACATAAGAAATTCAGGGGAAATCATGACATGTTCAAGACACGTCCCCTTTGCGGGCATGTGGATCATGTGGCCAGACAGCAGGAAAAGCACTGAGTCACTCATCTTTGATGAAGCCCTGACTTTGCTGCTGAGGACAAATGTTCTTTCAAATCCCACGGGAGGAAGAGACGTTCTAAAGAGAGAATTGAATTCATGGTTGGCCAGGAGACAGTGAAAGAGGACCCAGGAGAAATTGCTGGAAAGTAAGTAAAGCCTGAAGATGGGCAAGGGCCCCAATTTTCCAAAAGGGAAATGATATGGATTCTGGAAACCCCAGATGGGGTATGTCTGACAGCAGGAGTTCTTCGCAGAATTCTGGAACAGAGCATTACACAGATGGCCTGTGGCTGTTTAGAAGAAAATATGATTATCACGAGAAGCTAACACAGGTTCACTAAACTACCCCATGCCGACTAATGTCAATTTCCTGTTTTCATGGGGAGACCACCCTGGTAGACCAGATGGCCACTTAGGACCCTGCCCTCCTGAAAGAGAAGTAGGATTGTGGTTTCAGTATCTTTAGAGTGGGAACTGTGATCAGTTCTTCAATTATTTGCCTTGTGTTGCTAGCATCTGCATTATCCAGCAATATTACTCCTATCCCACATGTCTTAGGTAATTTCCCCTAATAATTGTTTGCCTATTTGTAGGCTGCTCAGACTTATCTTAATAACTTGTATTAACCAAGCATCTTTTGGTGACAGGGGAAATGAATCCAATTCAAGTAGTCTTAAGTAGAAATGTCTGGCAGTTATGGTTTCAGGCATGGCTGGATCCAGGTGCTTAAATGACATCATTGGGAACCTGTAGCCTGTTGTATGTTGGATCTGCTTTTCCTTGTGTTGGCTTCATTCTAGGGCTGGATTTCCTCAAATGGAGGAAAGATGGTCCCAACAGCTCTTAGATGACCTCTTATCACTTTGGTAACAGCAGAAAGGGGCCACCTCCTGACTGATAGCTCAGTTCTCCGGGCCAACTCTGATCAGCCCAACTGGATCTTATGCCCACCCTTGAGCCAGTTACTATGTTTCTGCTGGGTTGGGTCATATCCACCATACACGTCATGTCAGATATGATTTCATTTAGCATGTGGGAGAGGAAAATGTTCCCCATGGAAAACTGAGATGCTATTATCCAGAAAAGAAGGAATGGACACTGGCCAGGCCAAAACAAGCCTAATTTAATTTGATGAGATAGGCATACAGTATGCATGGGAGAGAGTCCCAAATGGCACCCCAAAGCCACAATGAATCTGCACCAAAATGTGCTGCACCCCCCATTAACACAGAAATGGGAGTTAACTCATGGATAGTACTAGGATCCATGATGACGAGATGGTGATTTTGGGAGATGTGTTTGTACATGAGGTCACACCTGGGCCACACAGGTGGGTCCTGGTGAGGCCTTTCTGTCTAGAAGTGAGGGCTGTGTTCTTGAGACTTTGGTATTACCGAGGGGAGAAATAGAGGAAGAGCTGGAGGTCAGAGAAGGCAGCTGCAGGCTAGGCAGATGCGACCAAGGTCAGAGAGATGGTGTCCAGGAAGCACGCGGCAGTGGGAGCTGCAGTCTCAGACAGGAGCTGCCCCCTCTTCTCAGCTGGGCATGAGGAGTCTCCTAGGTGTGCCTTTGGCAGAGGTGGGACCCGTGGCTCAGCACCCTCCCAATGAAGGCAGGGGAAGACATCTAGGTCTGGAATGTAAAGCAAGTGTCATCAATTACTAGCTGCTGCCGGGTGTGGCGGCTCACACCTGTAATCCCAGCACCTGGGGAGGCCGAGGAGGGAGGATTGCTTGAGTCCAAGAGTTCAAAACCAGCCTGGGCAACACAGCAAAACCCTGTCTCTACTAAAAACATAAAAATTAGCCAGCGGTGGTGGCACATGCCGTAGTCTCAGTTACTTGGGAAGTTGAGGCAGGAGAATTGCTTGGGCCCAGGAGGCAGAGGTTTCAGTGAGTTGAGATGGTACCACTGTACTCCAGCCTGGACAACAGAGTGAGACCCTGTCTCAGAAAAAAACAAAACCAAACCGTAATAGCTTCAACCTTTGGCACCAATTGCCTTTGACACTCTGTTGTAAATAATTCAAGGCTTTATCTGGAATCAATGGACAAGAGTGATGGGATGGATTAGCAATGTCTGCTCCTGGGGTGGAGGAGCAGGACATGTGGCAGGATAGACACACCTCATATTTGCTGAGACTGGGTGGGGTCTTCTCCAGGCTGTTCCGAAGAGCGGGGGTGTCAAGAGGCCACCCCAGCAACTGAGGACAGATTTCTTTCCATCCGGCGCTCTATGAAATCATCTGTAAGCAAACAGTGCTCTCTCTGCTGCACCCGCTCTCCAAGCCTCTTCTGAGTCTGCAAAATCAACAACAGGTGTTTGCTGCTCATGCGATTCCAACCACCAAAAATAGGCATGACAAGAATGACGGGATAGGCAGCGTCCCCATTCCAGTCACCCTGAAGCCCCTTCGCATGTCCACACACCTGTGCGCTGCCGGGTCTGTTGCTTGGCTAGCACTTTTCTTAAAATCGCTTCACTTTAAAACAGTTTTTATTAAAAAGTATGCCATGCATACAGAAAAGTGTACAGGTCTGAAGTGTATGGCTTAAAGGATTTTCATGAAACGATCACACCTGTGTGACCAGGACTCAATTCAAGAAACACAACATTCCCAGATGTCCCCTTAAGATCGCCTAACCCAGACCCCTTTTGAGTCACTAACCCCGAAGGGTCCGTACTAGTGTGACTTCATTTTTTTTTTTTTTTTGAGACTGGTTCTTGCTCTGTCACCCAGGGTGGAGTGCAGTGGTGGGATCCCCGCTCACTGCAACCTCCACCGCCTCCCAGGTTCAAGCAATTCTCCCTGCCTCAGCCTCCTGAGTAGCTGGGACTACAGGTGCCCACTACCACACCTGGCTAATTTTTATATTTTTAGTAGAGACAGGGTTTCGCCATGTGGGCCAGGCTGGTCTCAAACTCCTGACCTCAGGTGATCTGCTGGTTTCGGCCTCAAAAAGTGCTGGGATTACAGGTGTGAGCCACCGTGCCCAGCTAACCTGCCCAGCAAGACTTCTAACTGCAGATCAGTTTTGCCTGCTTTGGGATTTAGATCCACAGGTTCTTACAGTTTAGACTCTTGTGGCTGCTTTCATCCATGTTGTTATAGCAAAGGTTGTTTGTTCTTTTTCATTGCTGAATAGGATTCCACAGTGTAAAGAACCACAATTTATGTATCCATCTATTTTATTTATTTTTATTTATTTATTTATTTTTGAGATGGAGTCTCGCTCCGTTACCCAGGCTGGAGTGCAGTGGTGCTATCTCAACCTCCGCCTCCAGGGTTCAAGTGATTCTCCTGCCTCAGCCTCCCCACTGAGTAGCTGGGATTACACGTGTGTGCCACTGCGCCTGGCTAATTTTTGTATTTTTAGTAGAGATGGGGTTTCTCCATATTGGCCAGGCTGGTCTCCAACTCCTGACCTCAAGTGGCACGCCCGCCTTGGCCTCCCAAAGTGCTGGGATTACAGGCGTGAGCCACCGAATCCGGCCTATCCATCTATGTTGATGGGCATCTGGGGAGTCTGTATTCTGGAGTGTCCTGAGTAACCCTGTGCCCACCCCCTTTCCCATGGTTTTTGTTGTTGTTGTTGTTTGTTTGTTTTTAGACAAAGTCTTGCTCTGTCATCGCTGGATTGTAGTGGCACAATCATGGCTCAGTGCAGCCTCAACCTCCTGGCTCAACTGATCCTTTCACCTCAGCCTCCTGAGTAGCTAGGGCTACAGGTGCCCAGCTGTTTTTTTGTATTTTTTGTAGGGACGGGGGTCTGCCATGTTGTTTAGACTGTTTTCGAGCTCTTGGACTCAAGCAATGTGCCCACTTCAGCCTTCCAAAGTGCTAGCATTACGGGATTGAAATTGGCGGGTCATCGAGTGGGCGTATGTTCAGATATAGTAGATATAGTTTTCTGAAGTGGTTCGACCATTTCACACTCCCAACTGAGTGAGTGAGGATGTATCTTTGTTTGCACTAAACTTATTTTTAAAAGGAAATTATATAGCTATCATTAAAGATAAATTAGGCTGGGCACAGTGGCTCATGCCTATAATCTTAACACTTGGGGAAGCCGAGGCAGGAGGATCACTTGAGCCCAGGAGTTCGAGAATAGCCTGGGCAACACTATCTCTACAAAAAATGTTTTTAAATCAGCCAGGCATGCAGGCGTGCATCTGTAGTCACAGCTACTCAGGAGGCTAATGCAGGAAGATGATGGGCCCAGCAGATCGAGGTTGCAGTGAACCATGGTGGCGCCACAGCACTCCAGCCTGGGTGACAGAATGCAACCCTGTCAAGAAGGAAAGAAAGAGGCCGGGCGCGGTGGCTCAAGCCTGTAATCCCAGCACTTTGGGAGGCCGAGGCGGGCGGATCACGAGGTCAGGAGATCGAGACCATCCTGGCTAACAGGGTGAAACCCCGTCTCTACTAAAAATACAAAAAAATTAGCCGGGCGTGTTGGCGGGCGCCTGTAGTCCCAGCTACTCGGGAGGCTGAGGCAGGAGAATGGCGTGAACCCCGGGAGGCGGAGCTTGCAGTGAGCCGAGATCGCGCCACTGCACTCCAGCCTGAGGGACAGAGCAAGACTCCGTCTCAAAAAAAATAAAAATAAAAATAAAAAATAAAAAGAAAGAAAAGGAAGGAAGGAAGGAAGGAAGGAAGGAAGGAAGGAAGGGAGAGAAAAAAAGAAAAATCAGTATCACTTGCCACAAATAAAAGATTATAATATTAAGGTTGGTGCAAAAGTAATTGCGGTTTTTTGCCATTAAAAGTAATTGCGGCCAGGCACGGTGGCTCATGCCTGTAATCCCAGCATTTTGGGAGGCTGAGGCGGACAGATTACCTGAAGTCAGGGGTTCAAGACCAGCCTGGCCAACACAGTGAAACCCCGTCTCTACAAAAATACAAAACTTACCCGGGCGTGGTGGCAGGCACCTGTAATTCCAGTTACTCGGAAGGCTAAGGTGGGAGGCTGAGGCGGGAGAATCGCTTGAATGCAGGAGATGGAGGTTGCAGTGAGCCAAGATCTCGCCATTGCACTCCAGCCTGAGTAACAGAGTGAGATTCCATCTCAAAAAAAAAAAAAAAAAAAAAAGGAATTGCAAAAGCTGCCATTACTTTTGCACCAACCGAATAACTATGATAAAAACTAATGACTATTAAAAGGATTCATCCAAAACCTATGAAAAAGTTCGTCACTGACAATCACCTCAGGTGCTACCAGCAGTGTGGATGTCGCACTTCTGGAAAGACTGGAGGAGAGGATAATCAGAGAGACCCTGATTTGGTTGGGTTTCGGCCTCTCTCACCCTGCTGGGAGCCTCCCTGAGCCACCACGGACTCCAGAGAGGGCCCTGATTGGTCTGAGAGTGAGCCATGCTCCCTGTGCTGGGATTGGTTCAGGCATGGGCATGTGACTCGATTCAGGCCAATAAAATGTGGGGAAAATATTCTGGGCGGGACATCTGAATAAGCTTTTATCCTGGGGACACCCATGGTCCGGGAGGGTCTCTGTTATTTCATGGATTCACTATCTGAAGGTGACTCCAGAAAATGCTCCTCCCTCTTGCCCCCTGGCCTACAGGTGGGGTCAGCACTGAAGATGGCAGATCAAAAAGGAGGAAAGAACCTAGGTCCTTGATGGTGTCACTGAGCTGCTGGGTCCGCCAGCCTGAATCCCCGTGCCCCTGATATTCCTGATGGGGAGCCGCTAGGTCTCATTGCCAAAGCCACGTGGGCTGGGTTTTCCTGTCACCTACAGCCCAAAGCACCTTCACTGATGCTCCTGGTGTCTCGGGTTTTACGGACAAAATGTGGGTTCTAATCCCAACTGGATCACTTTTGAGCTTCGTGATCTCAGAAAAAAAGTCCCTTTGCCTTTCTTTCTTTCTTTCTTTTTTTGAGACGGTGTCTCGCTCTTTCACCCAGGCTGGAGTGCAGTGGCACTATCTCGGCTCACTGCAAGCTCTGCCTCTGGGTTCACGCCGTTCTCCTGCCTCAGCCTCCCGAGTAGCTGGGACTACAGGTGCCCGCCACCACGCCCGGCTAATTTTTTGTTTTTTTAGTAGACACAGGGTTTCACTGTGTTAGCCAGGATGGTCTCGATCTCCTGACCTCGTGATCTGCTCGCCTCGGCCTCCCGAAGTGCTGGGATTACAGGCGTGAGCCACCGCGCCCGGCCAAGTCCCTTTGCCTTTCTGACCCTGAGTTCCCTCATTTCCGAAACAGAATCAACAACCACCATACAGAAGAAATAGGGAAATTGGACTGCATCAAAATTAAAAACTCGTGTGCATCCAAGAAAGTGAGAAGATGGCTTACAGAGGCCTCATGGCGGGGCCTGGAGCCTGGCGAGGACTCTCCTGCCCTGTCCCTGCGTCCCGTGATGCGCCAATGGCCTGGCCTTCTCTAGCCCCTCTCAGGGCCCACCACTGGCCCATGTCGTACCTGGAGTGACGGAAACCCCCTCCTGAGATCCCCCCTCCCCCCGCCCCGGCTCCAGGTTCTGAGCCTGATTGTCAGGAAGGACGGAGCTGCCCTCCCCTGAGACAGGGAAGGCCGTGAGGGGGCAGAGGTGGTTTGGGTCATGGTGAGTTCACATCACCTGTTGACCAGACAAGTCGAGTGGGCCTGTCTGTGGTTGGATCTGGAGTCTGGAGTTCCCAAGAGAAGCTCAGGCTGCAACTGGGGTTCTAAAGTCATCCATCCCCTTGATGATGAGACTTAAGCTCCAGGAGGGATGCAGACACAGACGGACGCCTGTGCACAGACAGGAGTCAGGGAGAGCACCTGAGCCCTGGGGGTGCCACCTTTCGAGGGTGGGAAGATGCCCAAGAAGCAGGCAGAGGATGAGAGGGAGCCCAGGGAGATGGGAGGGAAATCTGAGCTCACGCCTCCAGCTGCGCATTCATCCAAGCCGGGCGGGCGCAGCAGGAACCCCAGGCCCCCACAGCAGCTCCCCAGGGCAGGATCCACATCAGGCCTCGGTCACCCCTCCCCATTTAGCCTTCGGGGCTGTCTCTTTCCCCTGTCCCTGAGGGAGACTCACTTGGCTTCCTGTCTGTCCTCTGGCACCTTCTACATGCCTCTTCCACTTCCTGCAAAATCCTGAAAGGACGGAAGGAAGTTATGGACCCTGGCAGAGTGAGGAAGGGAGCTGTGCCCAGGGCCTGGGGCCCAGGCTTAGGGATAAGGGATGGCAGCCACAGCAGCAGCAGCAGCACCAGCCTGGAACTTCCCTCTTTACCCTGTGGGCAGGGCCAGGCCAGGGGGCTTGGGATGGGGAAGGCAGAGTGCGATGTTCCCTCCTGCTATGCCGGCTGCCCAGTCTCCTGCCACCTTTAGAAACGCCAGAAGCTTACTGGGGCCAGGAATGCTGGGCAGGGGCTGCTGTGATCAGAGAAAGACCCAGCGTGGCCAGATCCTGATTTCTGCAAGAGAAGCCTCCTTCCTTCCTCCCTCCCTCCTACCTCCTTCTACTTTCCTTCCCCTCCCCTCCCCTCCCCTCCCCTCCCCTCCCCTCCCCTCCCTTCCCTTCCCTTCCCTTCCCCTCCCTTCCCGTCCCTTCCCCTCCCTTCCCGTCCCTTCCCCTCCCTTCCCCTCCCTTCCACTCCATTCCCCTTCCCTCCTCTCCCCTCTCCCCTCCCCTCCCTTCCCTTCCCTTCCTTCCCTTCCTTCCCTTCCTTCCCTCCTTCCTCCCTCCTTCCTCCCTCCCTCCTTCCTCCCTCCCTCCCTCCTTCCTCCCTCCCTCCCTCCTTCCTCCCTCCCTCTCTCCCTCCTGCCTACCTCCTTCTACTTTCCCTTCCCTTCCCTTCTCCTTCCTTCCTCCCTCCCTCCCTCCTTCCTCCTTCCCTCTTTCCCTCCCTCCTACCTCCTTCCCCTTCCTTCCTTCCTTTCTTCCTTCCTTCCTTTCTTCCTTCCTTCCTTCTAAATTGTGGTAAATATACATAATATAAAATCAACCATTTTACCATTTTAAAGTATTCCGTTCACTGACGTTAGGTACCTTCACGATGCCACATAAACACCACCGCTATCTAGTTCCAGAACATTGTCACTTCCCCAAAATGCCCTCATGCCCATGAACAGTCACTCCCTCATCCCCAGCCGCTGGTAGCCGTGAATCTCCTTTCTGTCTCTATGGGTTCACCTATTCTGCACATTTCATGTACATGGAATCACGCGGGGTGTGGCCTTTGTGTCTGGCTTCTTTCACTCATCATGTTTTTGAGGATCACGTGTGTCGTTGCATGGGTCAGTGCTGCATTCCTTTTTGTGGCTGAATCATATCCCATTGTGTGGCTGGACTTCAATCTGTGTGTCCATTCATTCCTCCGTGGACATTTCCCTTCCGCCATGGTGAATAATGCTGCCATGATCCTTGAGGAATGAGTAACTGTTTGAGGCCCTGTTATCAGTTCTCTTGGATATATACCCAGGAGGAGTGGAATTCCTGGATACGGTGATTCTATATTTCAATTTTCAAAGAGCAGCCACACTTATTCCCACAGTGGCCGTGCCGTTTTACAGTCCCACCAGAAATGCACAAAGCTTCCCGTTTCTCCACATCTTCACCAACACTCGTTATTTTCCCTTTTAAAAAGAATTAAGCTGGGTGCGGTGGCTCATGGCTGTAACCCCAGCACTTTGGGAGGCTAAGGTGGG